>NW_027397079.1:39139943-39192003 GCF_003265705.2 Callorhinus ursinus | reverse complement strand
CATGCCAGTCCTTTCTGGCCTGCCAGTGTCTGTGGATAGGTCTGTTGCCAATCTAATGTTTCTACCATTGTAGGTTACAGATCTCTTGTCCTGAGCTGCTTTCAGGATTTTCTCTTTGTCTCTGAGACTCCTAAGTTTTAGTATTAGATGTCGGGGTGTTGACCTATTTTTATTGATTTTGAGGGGGTTCTCTGTGCCTCCTGGATTTTGATGCCTGTTTCCTTCCCCATATTAGGGAAGTTCTCTGCTATAATTTGCTCCAATATACCTTCTGCCCCTCTCTCTCTTTCTTTCTTCTGGGATCCCAATTATTCTAATATTGTTTTGTCTTATGGTATCACTTATCTCCCGAATTCTGCCCTCATGATCCAGTAGTTGTTTATCTCTCTTTTTCTCAGCTTCTTTATTTTCCATCATTTGGTCTTCTGTATCACCAGTTCTCTCTTCTGCCTCATTTATAGTAGCAGCTAGAGCCTCCATTTTTTTTTGCACCTCATTAATAGCCTTTTTGATTTCGACTTGGTTAGATTTTAGTTCTTTTATTTCTCCAGAAAGGGTTTCTCTAATATCTTCCATGCTTTTTTCAAGTCCAGCTAGTATCTTTATAATCGTCATTCTGAACTCTAGTTCCGACATCTTACTAATGTCCGTATTGATTAGGTCCCTGGCAGTCAGTACTACCTCTTTTTTTTGAGGTGATTTTTTCCATCTTGTCATTTTGTCCAGAGAATAGATGAATGAGAGAACAAAATGCTAACAGGGTAACAACGACCCCAAAAAAACATACACTAAACAAATCAGAAGAGATCTGAAACGGGGGGGAAAGAAAGGGAAAGAAAAAAAAAAGAAAAAGATAAAAAGATAAAAGAATATTATCAAATATGATCAGACTGTTGCATAGATCAGTGCCACACACTAGATTTTGGGTGTATTTTGGTCTGTTAGAAGAAAGTGCCTCCCAAAATTTTAAAGAAAGAGAAACTTATATATGTACAAAAATAAGGGTAAATATGAAGGGATGGAATATGACTGTAAAGATGAAAATTATAAATGGAATTGATAAGAAGTTGTTTGAAAAAAGAAAGAAGAGGATTTAAAAAAAAGGGGGGGAGAGAATGTGATCAGGCAGGAGACTAGAACAAAGCCATACACTAGAGATTTAGGGTATATTTTGATCTGTTAGAAAAAACTGTATCCCAAAATTTTAAAGAGAGAACTATATATATATGTATATATATATATGCGCACCAAAAATAAGGTTAACTACTATGACGGGATAGAATATGACTCTAAAAATGAAAAATAAAAAAGATTTTTTAAAAAAGGGATTGATAAGATGTCGATTGAAAAAGGGAAAAAGAGGGGCGCCTAGGTGGCTCAGTCGTTTAGCGTCTGCCTTCGGCTCAGGTCATGGTCCCAGGGTCCTGGGATTGAGCCCTGCATTGGGCTCCCTGCTCCTCAGGAAGTCTGCTTCTCCCTCTCCCACTCCCCCTGCTTGTGTTCCCTCTCTCACTGTGTCTCTCTCTCTAAAAAAAAAAAAAGATTAAAAACAAAAAAAGAAAAAGGGAAAAATTCAAGAAACAAAAAGAAAGTTAAAAAAAATTAACTTTGAAAGACTAAAGAATCATGGGGAAAAAGCCATGAATTCTATGTGCAGTATTTCCCTAGCGCTGGAGTTCTGCCGTTCTCATTGATCAGTAAACTTGGTCTTGGCTGGCTGTTCGTGCTGATCTTCTGGGGGAGGGGCCTGTTGCCGTGGTTCCCAAATGTCTTTGCCGGAGGCGGAATTGCCCGGCCCTTGCTGGTCCGGGCTTCGGAATCTGCTCGGGTTTGCTCTCAGGAGCTTTTGTTCCCTGCAAGCTCTCGGTACAGCTTTGGAGGACCAGGGCAAAAATGGTGGCCTCCCAATCTCCGCCCCAGAGGAGCCGAGAACTCGGGGCCCCGCTCCTCAGTGCACCCCCAGAGAAAAGCAGTCAAGCACTCCCATCTCCCTGGTCTCCGGCCGCACTCCGTGCTCACCCGGCCTGTGACCGAGCATTTCTATCTCTGGCACCCGACCCGGTGTGGAGTCTCCAAACCCAGCAGATCCCTGCGGTGCGCTCCCGCGCCGCTCCTCCCGGGGGAGGAAGGGGAGTCTCCCCGGCTCTGCCGCTTGTTGGGTCCCTGCTGGAGGAGCAGTGGCTCCACTGGGCCGCGGATCACAGTTTATGGCAACCCCGAGCTGAGAGCCCGCGCCTCGGCTCCGTCTCTGCAGCCGGCTTCCCCGCTCTGATACCTGGGAGCTCTGCCGCACTCAGGCACCCCCGGTCTTTCTGTGACCCCGAGGGTCCTGAGACCACACTGTCCCACGAGGGTTCCACCCCCCGCTTAGCCACTGGAGCGACATCCCTCAGCGGAGCCGGCTTCTAAAAGTTCCGATTTTGTGCTCCGCGGCTCTATCACTTGCCAGAAGCGGCCGACGGAGGCCCCCTCCCCCGCCGTCTATCCTCCCGAATATCACCTCGGATTCACTTCTCCGCACATCCTACCTTCCAGAAAGTGGTCGCTTTTCTGTTCAGAGAGTTGCTGCTCTTCTTTTCTTCGATCTCCTGTTGAGTTCGTAGGTGTTCAGAATGGTTTGATCCCTATCCAGCTGAATTCCTGGGACCAGACGAAATTTAGGTCTCCTACTCCTCCGCCATCTTGTTCCTCCCCCTCAGTTAACTAGATACTTGAGTTTAAAGTGTTATTTTATGAATTCACTTTAAGTATAGAAACCTTGCCTCTCTTTATATCCTTTACCCTCTCCTATTTATAAAAAATTTGTCTTGAATAGTTCCTCTACATACATCAGGTGCCATATCAAACCATGTTATAATTTTTGCTTCAACCATCAAACATAATTTAGAAAACTCCAAAAAAGTCAAGTCTATTGTATTTATCCATACTTTTACTCTTTATTTTATTCTTCCTTCTTTTTTGAAGTTCCAAGAATCCTTCTTTTATCATTTTCTTCCTATTTAAAGAACTACATTTAGTCATTCTTTTAGGGTATGTCTACTGGCTACAAATTCTCTAGTTTTCTTTGAGAATTCCATGATTTTCCCCTTCATTCAGAAGACACTTTTTGAATGTGCCTCTGGTATATTTTAGATGGAAATAGGATTTGGGGTCGACAGTTTTTTGTTCTTTGGGTTTTTTTCCAGCGCTTGAAAAATGTGCCACTTCTTCTGGCTTCCATGGTTTCTGATAAGAAATATGCTGTCATTCAAATCATTCCTGCCACCTTACTCCCCGAAAAGTAAAATATGTTTTGGAGCTTTACACATTTTTCCTTTGTCTTTAGTTTTAAGAGGCTTGACTATATGTGTTTGTGTGGACTTCTTTGTGTGGGTTCGTCTTGCTTGGGGTTTGCTCAGCTTATTGAATATACAGTTTGTTTTTGCCAAATTTGTGGAATTTACAGCTATTACCTGTTTGAATACTTTTCAACCACACCCTCTTTCTTCTCTCTTTGTGGGATTTGGATGACATGAATATTAGCTCTTTTGTTATAGTCCCACAGGCCTTTGAGGTTCTGTTGTGGTTTCCAGTCTATTTTCTCTTGGTTGTTTTGATTGGGAATTTTTTTTTCTTTTTTAAAGATTTTATTTATTTATTTGACAGAGAGAGACACAGCAAGGGAGGGAACATGAGCAGGGAGAGTGAGAGAGGGAGAAGCAGGCTTCCTGATGAGCAGGGAGCCCGACACGGGGCTCAATCCCAGGACCCTGGGGTCATGACCTGAGCCAAAAGCAGACACTTAACAACTGAGCCACCCAGGCACCCCTGATTGGGAAATTTCTATTGTATCTTCAAGCTCCCTGATTTATTTCTCTGCATTCTGCTGCTGACCTTATCCATTGACAGTTTTACTTCGGTTATTGTATTTTTCAGTTTTAAAATTTTCACGTTCTTCATCACATTTTCTCTTTCTTTGCTGAGACTTTCTATTTTTTTCATTTGTTTCAAGCAAGTTTGAAGCATTTCTTAGTGGTGGTTGCTTTAAAAATCCTCTTAATTTTAAATTGTTGCCACTTCAGTGTCTTATCTTTTCCTCAGTTGAGGTTTCCTAATTTTTGGTATGATTTTAGACTGAAACCTGGACACCTGAGTGTTAGGTCATGAGACTCTGGCTTTTATTTAATTCTTCTGTCTTAGCAGGTCTCCTCTGACATCATTCCAGTGGGGGGAAGCAGAATGCTGTCTCATTACTACCAAGGGCAAGTGGAAGCCCAGGCTTTCTACTTGGCTTCTGCTGACACCTGAGTGGGAAGGGCTCTTCATTACTGTTGGGTGGTAGTATGGGTTCAGACTCCCCAGTAGGCCTCCACTGACACCTGAGGGCAGGAGCTCCTTGTTACTCCTGGCACAGGTAGGCCTGGAAGCTCCCACCTATGTCTCCACCAATATCAACTTACTGTTCCCCATGTGGTCTCCACTTAACCCATGTGGGAGAGACCTTGTTACTGCTTAGCATCACTGCAAGTCCCAGTTCCTCACCTGGTCTTGTCTGACATCACTCCAGTGGGGCACTTCATTATAGCCTGATGTGCCTAGAAGTTTAAGCTTCCTACCTGGTCTTTCTAGCAGGGGTGAGACACTTTTTTTCTGTGGTGTTTCTGGAATAGAGTGGTTATTGCTTAAAATTTTTCTGCGTTGCTAAGCTGCCCCAGTCCTGGCTCTTTGACTAGTGTAATGGGTAGAACAGTGGCCCTCCAAGAGGTATGTTCATGTCCTAATTCCCAGAACCTGTATTATCTTATATGGCAAAATATGTGATTAAAGATTTTGAGAAGAGGAGTTATCCTAAAGTACAAGGATTGGCCCTAAATCCAACAATAAGTGTCCTTACAGAGACAGGAGAGATCTGACAAATAGGAGAGGAGGCAATATGACCACATATACAGAAACTGGACAGATGTAGCCATAAGCCAAGGATCACCTGGAGCCCCCAGAAGCTGGAAGGAAAGGAACATATCTCCCCTAGGAACTCTGGAGGAAGTGCAATCATGCCAGCATCTTGATTTCAGATTTCTGGCCTCTAGAACTGTGAGAGAATACGTTTGTGTTGTTTTAAGCCACCTTGTTTGTGGTAATTTGTTCCAGTTTGGCACTGAGAAGTGAAATGCTGCTATAAAAAATCCCTAAAAATGAAATGGCCAACAGGCACATGAAAAAGTGCTCAACATCACTCGGCATCAGGGAAATCCAAATCAAAACTTCAATGAGATACCACCTCACACCCGTCAGAATGGCTAAAATTAACAAGTCAGGGAACGACAGATGTTGGCGGGGATGTGGAGAAAGGGGAACCCTCCTACACTGTTGGTGGGAATGCAAGCTGGTGCAACCCCTCTGGAAAACAGTATGGAGGTTCCTCAAACAGTTGAAATTAGAGCTACCGTTCGATCCAGCAATTGCACTACTGGGTATTTACCACAAAGATACAAATGTAGGGACCCGAAGGGGTACATGTACCCCAATGTTTATAGCAGCAATGTCCACAATAGCCAAACTGTGGAAAGAGCCAAGATGCCCATCGACAGATGAATGGATAAAGAAGATGTGGTATATATACACAATGGAATATTATGCAGCCATCAAACGGAATGAGATCTTGCCATTTGCAACGACGTGGATGGAACTGGAGGGTGTTATGCTGAGTGAAATAAGTCAATCAGAGAAAGACATGTATCACATGACCTCACTGATATGAGGAATTCTTAATCTCAGGAAACAAACTGAGTGTTACTGGAGTGGTTGGGGGTGGGAGGGATGGGATGGCTGGGTGATAGACATTGGGGAGGGTATGTGCTACGGTGAGCGCTGTGAATTGTGCAAGACTGTTGAATCACAGATCTGTACTTCTGAAACAAATAACGCAACATATTTTAAGAAAAAAGGAAAAGAAGAAGATAACAGGAGAGGAAGAAAAGGGGAGTATGTCAGAGGGGGAGACGAACCATGAGAGATGATGGACTCTGAAAAACAAACTGAGGGTTCTAGAGGGTAGGGGGGTGGGGGGATGGGTTAGCCTGGTGATGGGTATTGAGGAGGGCACGTTTTGCATGGTGCACTGGGTGTTATGAACAAACAATGAATCATGGAACACTGCATCAAAAACTAATGATGTAATATATGGTGATTAACATAACAATAAAAAAAAATAAAGAAAAAAAATCCCTAAAAATGTGGAAGTGGCTTTGGAGTTAGATAACGGATAGAGGCTAGAGGAGTTCTGAGAGTGTGACAGAAACAGCCTAGGTTGCCTTAAGCAGACTACTGGTATAAAAATGGACATTAGGGGAGCCTGGGTGGCTCAGTCAGTCAAGCGTCCAACTCTTGATTTCAGCTCAGGTCATGATCTCAGGGTCATGAGATCGAGCCCCGTGTTGGGCTCCATGCTCAGCACAGAGTCTGCTTAAGATTCTCTCCCTCTGCCCCCCAACCCATGCTCATGTGCATGTGCTCTCTTGGGTAAAAAAAAAAAAGGACAATAAAGACATTGATGAGGGCTAAGAAAGTGAGGAGCATGGTAGATAAAGCTTCTATCATCTCAGAGAATACATATATCATCATCGACAGAATGCTGGTAGAAATATGAATGTTACTTGGCTGAGCTGTGTCCTGCCATTATGTGGAAAGCAAAACTTGTAGGCAATGAACCTGGATGTTTAGCTGCTCAGATTTCCAAGCAAAGTGTTGAAAGTGCAGCCTGATTTCTCCCTGCTGCTCACAGTAAAATGCAAAAGGAAGGACATGAAGGAAGGACTGTAAAACAAAAACAAAAACAAAAAACCAGCACTTGATGATTTTCAAGGTTTTCAGCCCATCTGGGTTGCAAAAGATGCTAAAATTAAGAAATTCACAGTTGGGAAAGCATCCTCTGCAGAGTAGGACAAGGGTGCAGCCGGACTACGTGTGTGACTCACAGACTCACTCAAGCATGTCAGCAGAAGCCAGGAATTGAGATGGGGTTGCCCAAGAAAGATCTGGGCTTTTTGTCTAATGGTATGTGGACTCTCAGAACATACACAGGAGACCTGCAACATTTTTGAGAATATCACAAAAACCAGCTTGGATTGAAAAGGTCAGAGAGAGGATGAAAAGAGATGTCTGTTGGACTTCCGACTCTTCAGGCTGGGAACAGTTGGTAAGAGCCCCTCAGCTGTAAACATATGCGCACCTTCAGGGGAAAGTGGAATGATTCTGAGGCCATACATTTGGATACAAAGGCAGAGACTGGAAGAGGGCACACAGAAACAGAGGCCGATGAGTCACTGTGGGCCCAAACTCGAGGCCTGTGGAGCTGGCGTGGGCCCAGCGGGCAGAGCCTCAAGTGACAGCGAATGATTCTCAAGACTTGCAACCTAATGGAATTTGCCTAGCTGGATTTCTAGCTTGCTTGGGACTGGTGACTCCTTTATTCCTTTCAATCTCTTCCTTTTGGAACAGGAATATCTATTATATGCATATCTCACCATTGTATCTTGGAAGCAGGTAACTTGTTTTCTAGTTTCACAGGTCTACAGATGGAAGACTTTCGACCCAGATAGTTCATGCCAAGTCTCCCCGAATGTGATGATGATGATGAAATTCAGGACTTCTGAGCTGACGACATTTAGACTTTGGTAGTGGAGCTGGTTCTGTAATGGGTTGAGACTTCTGGGGATGTTGGGATGGGGTGAATGTATTTTACATGTGGGATGAGCATGAATTTTGAGGGGCTAGATAGTATGCTGGAGTGGGTTAAATGGTGGCCCCCGCTGGAAGAAATGTCCACATCTTAAACTGCAGAATCTGTGAATATTGCCTTACATGGCAAAACGTGATTATATGAAGGGTCCTGAGAAGAGGAGCTTACCCTGGATTAGCCAGATCAGCCCTAAATTCAGTCACAACGTTCTAATAGGCACACAGGGGAGATTTGACAGGCAGAAGACGAAATGGCAATATGACCAGGGAGGCAGAGATGCAGCCACAAGGGGAGGATCACCTGGACTCCCCAGAAGCTAGAGGAAGCAAGGAAAAGAATCTCCCCTTCAGCCTTCGGAGGAAGCGCTTCCTGTCAGCACCCGGATTCCAGACTTCTGGCCTCCAGAACTGTGAGAGACCAGATTTGTGCTGTGTTAGGCCGTGCGGTGGGTGGTAATTTGTTACCGCAGCCCTGGGGGTCTAATACCACTAGAGGGAGCAGGCTCTTTAGTTGTGCCTGTTGGTTGGCTTCTCCAGCACCCATCTGGGGCAGATGAAGCAGAAGGAAAACCCAGACACTCACCACCACGTCACTGCTCAGGTCCAAGGTCTCCAGCTGGTCTTTGGCCTTCTACCTTTCAGCAACTTCTTATATTTGTTTATAAAAAATGCTGAAGGATTTGTTATACTTAAAGGGAGGATTGGGGAAAGTACATCTACTTCATGTTCTTGGAAGCAGAAGTCCTACCTCGAGTTTTCACTTTTTAAAAAAATCAATTAGCATATCCCAGTTACATTGGTCTTTTTAAACCATTGCTTTGGTGATGTCATTTTCTTGTTCAAACTTCTTCAGTGACCCCCGAGGGCCTATAAAATAAGCCCATAACCCTTAGCCCAACATTCATTCCCTCCCCAATCTGGCCCCATCCCAGCCTGTCTTTGTGGTCTGATTTCCCACTATGCTCCTCACCAGTATTTCCAAAATCATGCTGTATCTAACTCCAGCTCTTTGGGATGTTAATAAATGTTACACTCACATGGTGGGGGGAAGGCTCTATTGTCTGTTCGGTAAACAGATTTACACAGTTAAGGCAGTTTATTATCACAGGGCTCTCAGAAACTTTAATATGCCAGTGTACAATGTGAATCTCCAAGAGACAATTAAAGCATGAAGCATTTCCTAAACTTACTTGACCATGAAACCCATTGTACTGTTTCCATGGAAGCCAGTTTGTGAAACTCTTCTATTCCAACTTCCTTCTCTGACCAAACTCGCCTATTTGTGCTCATCTGAACTCGTCTTACTTTCCTGCTTTAATATACAGAAGTTTGGTGAAATGTCAAAGAAGCAGTGCTAGGACCACACGGCACCATTTGATCCACATGCTATTCAATTTCATGACATTTTCCATTAAGTTGGTTTTCGAGTTCCCAAGTCCTAACCATAAATATTGTAAAAATAGATTGTGGAACCCAGTACAAATGTTTGAGTTACGTTACAAAATATAGAAACTATTTTTTAAATAAATCAATTTAATAATACTGCTAGATGATATGAGAAGCAGGGGCTCCCCCGTCCCATCACTGGCCCCACACAGCTGTGTCTGAGCAAGTACAGTTGTAGGCACGGCGGTCGGCAGACGTGGGGTTGACAGGTACGCTTTTCTTCTTTCCTTCTTCCCCACGATGACTCACTCCCAGGTGGTCTCTGGGACCCGAAGGAAGGAAGCGGCTCGTCTGCACTAGCTCTCGCGAGTCACTCCGTGGCTGAAAGGACTGTGGCGGGGAGAGCTAGTGTTCACCTACAACCTTGCTGAGGGAGCACAACCACCAAAGTTGTTGGTAAAAGGGAAATTTTAGCAGCAGTGAAATGAAAAGAGGAAGAGAAAGGATGGGGCCAGGCAAGTCTATGATTTAAAAGTCTGTTTGGTTCCAAATCCAGATGAGACACTAGCTGTGAGGACGGGTGGATCGGGGCCTCTGGAGATCAGGAAGGTCAGGAGGGGACAGGCTGACATCGAGTGTCCCTCACACTTTGTCCTGAAAGAGTCCCGTTAGACATTTGTCCAATGGTCTGGGGGGCAAGTACCTTGAGCACTTTTTCAGAGCAGAGAAAGCAGCTCATGCCTGGCATCAGTGTTTGCTGAGCCCCTGTGATGGAGGACTTCCAGTGTGCAGACAAGTTGCTGGTAGTGCCCACGGAGGGCCACACCCCTGGCCCATGGCGAATGTCTCAACTCATGGGGAAGTGAGATCTTTGTCTGGGTGCCGGAGACTTCTGGGACATCATTATAGCAGGGGCCACCGTGGGAGGACCTCAGGCCAGGCAGCCCCATCAAGTTGGTCAAGGCCACCCACACAGTCAAGAGGCCTGTTCCAGGCTATTCTGCTCTTCTTCTTCCGTCTGTAACCAGCTCCAGTCTAGAGACTGAAAGTCAACAGGCACGTTAAAAATACAGTGGCCACCAATACACCTCAGGTTAGTTGTCTTCCTCAGGAGGCGACCAGTACAGTTTAGAAGGAAACTTAAATCCTCTCATTCATAGCAGTCTTGTTATTGCAGGCTACTCTTGGGCTAAAGCTACATTTTCAAAACCGTACAGGAACTTTCCTTTGGCCTAGCGTGAAGTCCCTCAGATGCTGTGACTATGGAAACTAGACGGCAAGTTTGAGTATTACCTGTGGTTCACAGCACTTATTTATGCTCGCTGTGGGTAGGTGGTACCAAGAGCTAATCTCAGCTACCCATTTCCAACCCTACCAGATGAAATGGCCTGATAAGACTTCCTTTTCCTCTGGCAGAAATGCAACTCGGCAGGGAAATGCTCCACATACACCCTTGTCAGCAGGAGGACGAAGAGCGACGAAGAACAGAGAAAGCCCCAAACCAGAGACGGACACTCGAATAAATAAGAAGTAAGTACAATTAGTAGTAGTATCCTGTCTGATTCCTCTGACAACTGAGAAGTTAGGGGGAGGTTGGCAGGTCACTGTCTTGGCAGGAAAGGGCCTTTTAAAATCTGAGGAATGACTTAGGGTCCTCTCAGCAAGGTAAGCTTTGCCTTGAAATGTACCCGCATCTTGACTCACTTTCCGTCAGCTTAGCTTCCCTATAACGAGTACTACCTACCGCTAAGCTCTGAGCCCCTGAGAGGGGGTTGTGACAGGGTCTGGTTCTATCCTCCAAGTCTAGCACAGCACTCCATACACACGATGCTGAAGTGCCGCGGAAACCACAGGGACAGAAAGACCTTCCCAGAATGACGTTACCTTCCTTATAAAAATTAAGTGTTATGAGGATTAAATGAAGTACTGCACACAAAGTATGTGCACCGATTCAATAATTGTTAGCATTACTATGAATAATAATAATATGTACTAGAAAAGCATAAGCATATACTGAGACGGAGGACATGCTGGATTGCCTTTCTGTTTTCTTTTTCTGGTTTGCCGTGGAAAGGATGGATATGGTATAGCTGGGATTCACACAGCACATTACCCTCAGACTCTGGTCCTGTTCTTTGATGGTGTCTTGCATTGCATTTTCTAGCTGGGTGCAGAGAGTATGTGCTTCAGCCACCAGTTCTTCACTAAAGGAAAGGATCACAGTGTTAGAAAATGCTCCACGTGATTTTTCAGAGATAATATGCTACAGAGCCTTTGACAAGATTTTAAAAATTAAATTACAATTACTTTGATACTGAGTGTCTTAAAGCACCTTGTCCTGACTAGTAATCTCATTCATCTCGTTAAGCACTTTTCAGAAGCCCACACCCAGCCATAAATAAGCATTACCATTTCACACTGTGAAAAAGATCTTTTTTTCTTCACTGAAGTTCTTACTTTATTCAGATCTCATTAGTTTTTACCTAATGTCTTTTTTTTATGTCATGTTAATCACCATACATTACATCATTAGTTTTTGATGTCGTGTTCCATGATTCACTGTTTCTGCGTAACGCCCAGTGCTCCACACAGAACGTGCCCTCCTTCATACCCATCACCAGGCTAACCCATCCCCCCTGCCCCCTCCCCTCTAAAACCCTCAGTTTGTTTCTCAGAGTCCATCGTCTCTCATGGTTCGTCTCCCCCTCCAGCCTTTCTTTTTAATAGAAAAGTTAGAAGTAAATGAGTGCTTTCTGACTTAACTAGATAGTTGAATTTAAATCTCTCCAAATTGCCAAAATCTGAAGATATCTCACAAATCACCTGTTTTCCAATTTTTGAAACAGAAAAAAAAAATTATATAGACCAAGAAATTTCACCATTTCCACAGTTCCTTGAGATCTGTGAAAAAGCAAGTTCTAGAAGCTGATTTGATTTAATCCACTCTCTCTTTTCTAGGATAAGAAATGCACCTGTCCTTTCAAGAACCACTGTGGGGGGAGAGGGGAGAGTACAACAAGCCGCTGTCCCAGTCCAACCTCAGCCTCATGATATGGACAGACAACCTCTCCCGGGATGACTTTTCCAGAGCTTCTAGGATATCACTGGAGGGACTATGCCCAATCCAGGAAGACAGTGCCCTGGAACTCTGCTCACCTTGCAAAGCATGACACTCTGATGGAAGGAACACAGACCACATGTTTGCTCAGCCCCTTCCGTGTGGCTACTAACTAGTCTGAAGGCTCAGTACCAGCTCCAGAGGGCAAGGGAAGAGGCACAGGACCCAGTTACCGTCCTCAAGCTCACTGCAGGTTGGGGAGAGTTAAGAATCTAAGGCCACGTATGAGTAAGTTCCACAACAGCAGAGGCTATGAACTCCCCAAGCACAGGAACAGAATTTTTAAAACAGCTTTATTGAGATATAATTTATAGACCCTAAAGTTCACCCACTTAAACCATATAATTCGATAGTTTTAGTATACTTACAGAATTACACAATTTTTACAATCTAGTTTTAAAACATTTTCATCATCTAAAAAGAAACCTTGTTTGTACCCATTATTAGCCCTTTCCCATCCCCTCTCCACCTGCCCTAGGCAATCATTAATCTATTTTCTACATCTGAAGACTGGGTCACGGGAATGATTTTAACCATCACCAGTGCCTAAGGCCCGACACACAGAAGGTGTTGAAGAAACTGCATGGGGCTGAACTAGAAGCAACCTCCCCCCCCCCCCGCCGGGGTCGAAGATGAGAGAGCTCTGTGTGTGTGTGATCAGGGCACTGGAGGAGGGGGAAACAGATGTGTCCTGCAGGTGGGAGGACCACCCAGGGCAGGACACTGGCCAGAGGTTCTGGAACTTCAGTGTGCACCAGCAACCAGCCCAGGCGTCTGAAAAGCTACCTGCTGGGCCCACCCCTGAGCAGCTGATTCAGCATCTGCATCTCTAACAAGTGCCCAGATGCTGCTGATGTTGCTGGTCTGGATCAGACTTTCCGAACCACTGGGCAAGGCCAGGAGTTTGTACGGGAATAGGGGATCAGCCTGGAGAGTGGCTCCGAGGTGGCCTCAAATGTCTGAAAAGGCTCAGCGTGGATCCTCTAGGGTAGTGGGAAGCCACTACTAGTTACTGGCCAAGAAAATACTTGATCTACTCGTATTCTGTGAAGACTCATTTGACCAGAAAGGGCTTGGAGGTGGTACTAGACAGGAAGCAGGGAGGTGAAACGACTTACAGAAAAGGCAGAGACGCTCTGCTCACCACCTTGGCGGTGGCAGTGGCCCAGATGACAGGAGGGGAAAGCGAGGGAAGAGTGGGGGGTGAGAACAGGCAGGAGGAGGAAAACCGTAGCTTGGTAACTCAGAGTGGTGGGGGGTGAGAGGGACGAGGCAAGATGACCGAGGCATGGCCAACAGGGCATGCCCTGTGGGGAATCTGGTTTTCAACAACAGGTGATGGCTGACGGGACTAGCACTTTTGATGTCCTCATCAAGCAATTCGTAATCCAACCCTCAGACCAGAAAAGTACTTAGCTAGCAAGTTACAAGGGACTTGGAGAGTAAAATACCGTATGTGCAGAGCATATGAACCAACACAAAGAAAAACATGCGTGAAATCACCAGACAGATGAAATAATCTCTCAATGATAAACATGCATCTCCATTCCCATGGCCTCCCGATGCGCCCATGGCTGTCACGCCTGGTGCTGAACAGTGACCCACCTTTTCTTGACGGCTTCGGGTAAGCTGTTGGGGGCAGCAGAAGGCTGAGACAACAGCTGACCCGAGTGACTGAGGCGAGAAGCATTCATGCTGTCTGGGCTGCCGCTGACGGGACCACGGACTTTGCTCTAAAGGACAAAACCAAAAAAAAGTCAATAGAATTTGGGAGCAAAGGGACGATCCCAATTTTGCATTCACACCATGGTATTTTCTCATGAAACAACTGATCACAAGACCAGGACATTGGCTATTCCTACGAATTATTAGTCAACATCCCTACTCATGACCACAGTTTGCATTTTGGCTTAGAAAATCTTTCTGTGTCTACAGGTGTACTTTTTTTTTTAAGATTTTATTTATTTGACAGAGAGAGAGAGAGAGAGAGAGAGAGAGAGAGCGAGCCCAAGCAGGGGGAGAGCGGCAGGAAGAGGGAGAGGGAGAAGCAGGCTCCCCGCTGAGCAGGGAGCCAGAAGTGGGGCTCGATGCCAGGACCCTGAGCTGAAGGCAGATGCTAGAGGTGTACTTTTTGATAAAAGATGCTAAATTGGGGAGATTTGAGTTCCTGTATTCATAGGCTTTATTCACTAGTTTGCTTAACAAACTCTAACAAGGAAATTAAGACAGACATGGCTTCACTTTTCCAAGCAGAAGACCTGAGACACACAAAAAGCTTGTAAGTGGCCTTCTGTGAACTGCATCATCTGTGGGACGGCCGAGAAGAAAAGCAGGATGCTCTGGCCACCCCCAGCGGCCCGCTGGCTGCCACAGCCACTCCACCTCAGTCAAGAGGTTAAACCAGTGGCTCGGGCTCCAGGTGCCTACCGCCCACAGACATGACCCACTGTCAACCTTCTCAGCACTGCATGCCCCTCCCCTCTCCACGGCCCCAGCCAAACGCTGGTCTGTTGGCCTCGCCATTTCTCATGGACCCGGCTCCTGTGCTTGCCGCAGCCCGTGTGACTTCAATCCCACTCAGCCTCGCAAGCTGGGGGACCCACCCTGGTTCCATATCCCTCCTTCCAGCTGAACGTCAAGATCCGGCTTTAACCAGTCAGTCAAGCCCCCCCCCCCCCACTTTTGCCCTGCTGCTCGTCACCCATGGAGAGACCCAGCCATCCGCCTCCTCCCCTCTGCCTGGGCCTGCGAGTGTGGCAGGAAGGCAGCCCTCCCACTGTCCTATCCTGTGCAGCAAGGGCTCTGAGACTCCAGCCCTTCTCGGGGGCGAGGTCTGTCCAAGCCTCAAATCCCTTCTCCAGCTGCCATGAGGGATTTCTCCAAAACCCAGATGTGATCAAACCATTCCCATGCTTAACCTCCTGCAACATGGAAGATAAAAACAAATTCTGTGGTGTTTTCTTCAAAAACGCCTTCAAAACAAAGTGTGGCCTGCGTAACGTGGCCCTCGCCTGCCTCCCCGTTCATTCCACAGGACACCCTTTCCCCACACCACAACACTCTGCGTGTAGCACCCAGAACACACCTACTCTTTCAGGCCAAAGTCCTGTGCCTCTGATAGAGCAAAGTCTTCCCTCCTGAAGGTCATCTCCGCCTATCCACCTAACTCCTACTCATTATTCAGCTGAAGCAACACCTCCTTGTGAACATTCCCTGTGCTTCCCTCCAAGACGGAAGCAGGTGTAGCTCTTTGCATTCATGCTACATCTCAGCTTATAGCACTAAAGCTGCTGATTAACACTTCCTGCCCCCAAATTCAAATTCACTTCCCTGTGTGTGCCCCTCACCAGATTATGAGCTCCTGGGTCGGGCACCATGCTTCTTTCCTCCTTTACCTCCAGTTTTCATCACATTCCTAAGCTCCTGGGCACATGGTCAGTGCTCAATAAATGTCACATGAATGCAGATGGTGGAGCAGGCCATCCCTGGGAATACCTCAACTTCCCTCTCCTTCCTCAACCTTCTCTCCTTGTCAACTCTCCTTTTTTCTTTTCTTCCCTTCTTACAGGAGGAAATGTCACCCACCCCTTCCCAACGCCGATCCTTCCATGCATGCTCATCATGCTGATACGCCGTTGTTCTCAGGACTTAAGAGACTCAACTGTCTCTTGCCTCTCTGATTCTGTGAATCTCCCAGTGCACTGTCTCCTTCTGCTTGGCCTACAAATCTGCTCCAGTCCATGATCTTAAAAACAACACCTTTGCATCCTCTTCCCCCTTAGGCAACTATCTTCCCATTCTCCTCTTTGCTCTTTAACACTATCAGTGACTCAATCACTCTTCATCCCAGGCAACCTCTCTGCGGCCTGCACAGTGTGCGCTCTCTCTCTCCAGCTCTGGTTTCCATGGCCTTTACCTGGCTCTTCTCCCTCTCTGTCTTAGGCTCTTTTTTGTGTCCCGTTTTCTCTGTGAGCAACATGCAGCGGAATCTCAGCTACAGTAAGACAGTGGTGGGGGGAGGGGGCGCCTACATGGCTCAGTCGGTTAAGCATCTGCCTTCGGCTCAGGTCATGATCTCCAGGTCCTGGGATTGAGTCCTGTGTCAGGCTCCCTGCTCAGCGGGGCATCTGCTTCTCCCTCTGCCTGCCGCCCTCCCCCACTTGTGCACTCTCTCTCTCCCTCTCAAATGAATAAATAAAATCTACAGTAAGACAGTGGGCAAGAGAGTGCGGGTGACGATACTAAGCAGCACAGACTCAGATGAGGATCAACCAGGTCATGCAGACATGCCCTGTAGTGGGCTTCATGAAGGTCTCCCAAAAGATCCACCCATGTCCTAACTCCAGGAAACTTGGTAATGTGACCTTAGTGGAAAAAGGGTCTTCGCAGATGCAGGTAAGGATCCTGAGAGGAGATCATCCCTGACTACTGAGAGGGGACCCAAATCCAATGGCAAGGATACTTATACGAGACACCCAGGAGACAGACACAGAGAAGGCCTTGTGAAGACACAGGCAGACACTGGAGTGACGCAGCCACAAGCCAAGGAATGCCTGGGGCCATCAGAAGCTGGAAGAAGCAAGGAGGGATTCTCCTCTAGAGCTTGCAGAGGGAGCCCAGCCCCGCCAACACCTTGGTTTCAGACATCCGGCCTCCAGAACCGTGAGGGAGTAACTCTGTGGTGGTACCTCACTACAGTAGCCACAGGAAACGCATGCAGGCAGAAGTAAGTACACCTAGCGCAGGCCTGACTCCACCCCTCCCGCCCATGCCCGGCCCCGGAGGAGGGCAATAGGAACGGAGCGGCGGCAGCTGAGTGCTTGGTCCGTGGCTCTGTGGTCTCCCCTGGAGGGTGGTGACAGCAGCACAGAGGTGGAAAGGCCCCGAGACACTGGCGGGCTGAGGGCTGAGGGCCTGGTCGTGGGGCTCACTCACACAAGCGATCTTCAGGAGATTCCAGAGCTCCTTCTGCCGCTTCTCCTGAAGCCGGACAACAGTCTTCTCATCTTCGTTCATTAAACTCACCACCTCTTCCACCTTGGGCAACAATTCCAGGGCCTTCTGCTTGCAAACCACAGTTTTACTGTAAAGAGTAAATGTGACAGGCTCCAGTGGCATTGGGGTTGGAAAAAGCAGGAGAACATAATCCCTGGGAATTACGAATCCAACAGCAGCTGCGGATAAATTTTCTCCAGGCTAAGCAAGTCAGAGGGGACTGAGAAAATGACCTCACGTGTGGCCTCGCTGCTTCTCCGAACTCCACCCTCGGGGAGGGAAGTCGGGGCGTATACCTGAGCTGCATGTAAATCACTCGCACTTTCTTCTCAAAGCCTTGAATGGCCTGGAGGAGCAGCCGGACCATCTCCTGACTGTCGCCATCCGTTCGCTGGTCTGGAGAGAGGGAAGGAGCCACACAGTTCCTCAAGGCAGCTGACAGAGAGCGCCTACACTGCACACTGACAAAACAAGGCCCCCGCTGCACACAGAATGCCCAGCGTACCTCTGGGTTTTTCCCGAAGTCTCCTGTAAAGCTCCCTTGCCTGCTCTTCTCTGAAACATACAAAGGAGAAGCTCTGTCAAGATGTGAGGTCAAATAAGCACATCTGAAACACTGGTTAACTAATTTCTGGCAGTACAATTACTGACTTTTAGAAGCAAGACTGGCATTGTCTTGATTGGGGAAAAGTATTACCCCTGGAGACATTATAGGTGAAGCCTACAACAAGGAAATGATGGCCCTCGTCATCAAACCTGAACCATCTCTAAGGTTTAATGAAAGAGTCTCAAGGAAGCGAGTTTCTACTCTGTCCCTCGGAATTTCCTCTCCACGCGGCTTCTGCAATAACCACCCCAGTACCATCACTGGGCCTAAGCCCTTGAAAACTCAAGTCCAGGGGCAACGCAATCTCCTATCCCTTTCTGGCCTCCACACAGTGAAACTGGCTGACACTTTCAGAGGTGACTTTCATTTGATAACTAAAGAGAATAAAGGGTTAAATAATTTAAGAAAATATAGAATCCAGATCATCAGATTTCTGATATTTGAGCTGCTGGTCCTGAGAACCCTAGTAAAGGCATTAGAGGACCCTGCTGAGCCCAAGCCAGAGCTCCTGTGAGTCTGATGCAGCTCGCCTGCTTCCCTCCCACCTGCCCCCTGGGAGCTCGTGTGATTCCCTTCAGGTAGGACAGCGTTGCCGGGACACCTTATCACCTCCTAGAGCCAAGGCCAAATTCCTGATAAAGACTCAAATGAACAGTTTCCGGGTTCAAACTCTCAAGACCTGGCAGGCTCCTTCTCTGTTGTACTTTCTGCTCTTCAAACCACGCCTGGATCAGGCCGGGCTGCACGAACAGTGAGGTCTGATACTGTGGCGAAGGCTGCTTCCATCACAGCCTATAAGTTTATGAACTCATGCTCTATCTGAATCATCTGAATTGACCTTCACAACTCTGTGAGGTCAGACAGTTCTGCTTGCCGCTTGATAGATATGGAAATGAAGGCTGACAGCGATGGTGATTTGCCTTTGCTCATCTCTGGAACTCCCCTGGAACATGCCAAGATGCTTCACCAGGGGGTCATGCTCTACAGAATGGTCTCACAGAGCTGCCATAATAACCACACTCGAACCCTTGGATGATCGCAACACCCATGCAGAAGCTTGTCTGGGGCGTCTGCGGGTTGGCCTGCTGCCCGGCTGCTACTCACAGGTCGTCCAGCGTACCCCCCTGCTTCCGCCCCATTGGGCTCCTCTGCAGGTCCACTATGTCAGTCTGCAGTGCCATCATCCGCTCCACCAGGTGCTTCACTTCGTTCTCCTAATGAAAAAGCTGTGCTAATGTCAACTGACGTAATGAGAGCCTTCTGAGGCACGAGATTTGGCGGGGAACACCCTCCAAATGCACTGAAGACTCTCGAAAAATTGGCTAGAAGGGATACAGACTTTGGAGTCAGATGGCCTGGGTCTGGAGCCCGGGTCTAGCTGTGTGACCCGTGGGCAAATCACCTGACCCCTGAGCTGTAGTTTCCTCCACGATGAAACAGGCTTCTAAAGGGGCCACTTTAGGGGTTAGATAAGATACAGCATGTAAAGTACCCGGCAGGGTGCCTGGCATAGAGAAGATGCCCAACGCGCATCCCTTTCTCTTCCCTTTGTCCATCCCATGGGGGGGAGGCCCAGTCTCCTCTGTTTCACAGCTTTTGTGTGTGAGTGCAAGGTGGGACTGTCTCTGTGGCTAGGGGAGGCACTATCTATGTAATACCCACCTTTAAGTCAGTATTGATTCACAGAAACTGATGTTAAGACACAGAGGTGAAGGTCCCTACCCAAGTTCACACAGGAAATGGCAAAAAGTCCAGAAAAGGCCATGGAGCCTTCAGTCTTCATTTGTGTGGGGTTCACTAAAGCTATACTTACTTCCCTTACCTCACAATTAACTCTTTTCAGTGATATTTGATTTATGCTATCCTACTACTTTACGCTTAGACTTTTTCTTTCCTGTGGATTTAGTGTCTCAGCAAAACTAGGCAAAACCCTGGCGGGATGGAGTGTCGATCATTCATCCAAGGCCCTTTCTAAGAGGAAGAGGTCTGGGCTGCCCACAAGGATGCTTCACATTTTGCTCCTTACTCAAGTCTGCACCGGCTCTGGGGGGCTCCTCCATCCGCCATCGTGAGGCCCCCTTTGCCGGCTACTGGCCTGGCCTCTTCCTAGCAAGGCCTAGTTAAGGTCAGACAGCATGACAAGGACAACCTGATTTCAGACATACAAATCGATCCAGTATTTGAGGACAGAGTGAGAAATGGTAGTAAGAAGCACCTCCCCACCCTCCACCCCCCCACCCCCCCCACCCCCCTAAGAACAGGGATCTAAAATGAGTCTCCTGGGGCACCTGGGTGGCTCAGTTGGTTAAGTGTCTGCCTTCAGCTCAGGTCATGATCCCAGGGTCCTGGGATCGAGTCCCACATCAGGCTTCCTGCTCAGCAGGGAGCCTGCTTCTCTCCCTGCTTGTGCTCTCTCTCTCTCTCTGACAAATAAATAAATGAAATCTTAAAAAAAATAAAATAAAATGAGTCTCCTACCCGCCCACAGAGCTCCACAGCCTGTTCCATTTCCCTCCAGGCCAGCAGCAGCTTATCTGATGCTGGAAAAAAAAAAAATGTAGGGAAAAAAAGAAAAACAAAATGAAAACACCACAGAACCAAAATAGAAACAAAGAACTCAATTATAAGAAGCAAAAGAAACCTCAGGAAGAGGGGAAAAAAGACAGGAATGGTCTCTCCAAACAGATTGCAGAGAGTACACTCACTGATCCCAAACTCAGTTTGCTCACTGTACTTCTCCAGGTCAATCTGGATGCTGGTTTTAAAGAAGTCCAATTTGGCTTTGAGCTGCTGAGACATGGAAGCCATAGAATTCTTCATCTTGGAGAGGCAGCTATTATTCCGAAGCAGATTCATCCTGCAGGGACCACAAGAAACAGAACCTTCGGGCATCGCTGGGATCCAAATACCATTTCCTATATAATACCAAAACCACCTCAAAGGCCAAGGCAGGTCCCTATTATAATTATTATTGTTATAACAAAAGCAGCCACCTCTAATCATAAAGACAATTTCCTAGCCCTCAGCAAGCATGAGGTTCTGCACCAAGGCTGGAATTAGGCACAGAACCACAGCAAGGGCCAATAACCCGGAGAGGGAGTCAGGCAGTCCCCAGCATGACAGTCAGGGGAATTTTGCTGACCCAAATTGCCATGAGCTTTTCCACAGTCCAAATTCTGCCCCTAGTTCAGCCAGCCCGGCCCTCAGTTTATACTCCTGCTCCATGTGCTGACCTCACTCAACCTCATGAAGTCAATCCTGCCCAGCCAACCACTTCCTGCCCATCCAAACCAGTGTCTCCCTCTTGTCTCTCCTACCAGTGGCTTTCTGGGCCCCTCCCTGTGGCGAAAGCCACCAAGCAATTTAAAGTAAGTGAAGTCCCAGACCGCCTGGTACAGTACATGGCAGCTCGCTGTCCCTGCTGCAGCCGGTTACAGTCCTCCCTCAGGGTTTGGATGCTGTGCCAGACCTGGCCCCACACCTTCCTCAGCTGGAAGAAAGACAGGTTCCTCTTGGGCTCTTGAACTGGAACAGAGACATATGCAACCATCAGAAAATAACTGCCCTCACATTAACCATGTCCTGCCTCGTGTGACATCATTGGTATTCTCACATTTTTTAGTTATAGAACTACTATGCAGGGCACCTGGGTGGCTCAGTGAAGCGTCTGCCTTCAGCTCAGGCCATGGTCCCAGGGTCCTGGGATCGAGTCCTGCACTGGGCTCCCCGCTCAGCGGGAAGCCTGCTTCTCTCTCTCATTCTCCCTCTGTGCTCTCTTTCTCAAATAAATAAATAAAATCTTTAAAAAAAAAAAAAAGAACTACTATGCTATTACATAAGTTATCTGGGTAATAAGCCTGGTTACTGTCACATACATTTTTTTTTTGCACTCCACTGATAGCACAAGCATGTACCAGTCAATAAATATTGATTTGAAGAAACAGTTTGTGAACCATGTATAGACAATCACATGTATACAGGCTCATATGCTTTCAACAGAAAGCTTTATAACATTTAAGGTCACGTGAACTTTTCCAAAAATTCAGCTTCAACCAGTAGTATTAGAATATGTTTAAATAAGCAGTAAGTCTGGAACTAAGACTTTGGGCTCTTGATCTATTCTTAAGTGTGAGTGAGTGAGTAAGTGTGTGTGTGTGGTAGTAATGCGGGATGCATTAATATGTCCATTAAGACTCATACAATGGAATACTATACAAGCATTAGAAATTAGGGAGCTCAGGGCACCTGGTGGCTCCATTGGCAAACTGGATTTTGGCTCAGGTCATGATCTCAGGGTTCATGAGAACCCTGCTTCAGGTTCCAAGCTCAGTGGGGAGTCTGCTTGGGGATTCTCTCTCTCCTTCTCCCTCTGCCCCTCCCCCTGCTCCACAGACTCTCTCTCAAATGAATGAATAAATCTTCAGAAAAAAGTTTTATTAAAAAAAATTAGGGAGCTCTATATGCACCAACAGGGGAAAAATCTCTAAAATATATTATTAAGTGAAAAAGACAGGTGCAGAACAGTACATGTTGATGCTACCATTTGTTGGGGGTACACACACCCAGCCACACAACTTTATATATGAGCAGAGTACTCCCGGAAGATATACCCAAGAATCTGACAGGAGCAAGTTTCCCTGGAAGAGACTGGGAAATTGGGAAGAGAGGATGGCTTATTTTTCACTGTTTATTCTTTTTGTACCTTTTGCTTTTTTTTGTATCATGTACATGTATTATTAAAATATAAATAAAACTTCAAAAATAAGTAAAATGGCCATCTGATTTGATCAAGTTCAGAGACTTGCAGGCAGTATTCTCTGTCCTATGTTTAAAGTTCTACCTATGACACTGAAATTGAAGACTCCCTTTCCTCTTCTCTGGCTGAGCTACGCAGAGGCTCCAAGTAAAGAAGGCTGCCCTGGGGACCAGGTAAGCTCATCTCCTTGGTGTGGACCCCCTCCCCTGGTCCATGTCTCTCCCTCCTCCTACCCTGTCGCAAGCATTACAAAAGATTATTTTTTCAAGAAAACAATGCTGTTCTTACGGATACAGCTGACACTTTCAGGTTGGGGCCGGGGGGAGATCTGAGTCTCATAGGCAATTTTACTGTTGTCAAAGAGAAAGACGAGATCCATGTCCAGCGTGCGGCCCTCAATCAGCTGCAAAGGAACAAGAACAAGATGAGATCTTGTGGCTCCCACCCCTGCTTTTTCCAAGTAATAACACAGGGATTTCTGAGTGTTTCCTGCTGTTCACCAACGGCATCTTCAGCGGGCAAGTACTGAGCGCCCATGCAGCCTTTCTTCATGACTCCAGCCTAGATTTCCCATTCCCGTTTCTTTTAGACTTATTATCCAAATGGATGTCTTATTTACAACTCATTACTTTCTATCTATTCTCTGTTGTCTTTACTGTGCAATGTAGACGTTCGCCATCTCCCTTCCTATCCAGTGCTTGTTTCTCCTAAGTTGGCTTTATCAGTTCCTTGGGGCAGGGGCCGTGGTGTGCATAGCTCTGGCTGTCTGCACAGTTTTGTACACGAGAGGTACATCGGACAAAGCTTTGGCTGACTCGGAGGAATGAAGCATTGCTTGGCAACAAACGAAATGGAAAGGCACTCTGAGCGGTCTGGAAGTAACAAGTTAAGCGTGGAGGGACTCGTGTCTCCCATGGGGCCATGCAGGGGATCTGATGTTCCAACTGAAAACACAGGCAGGCGTCTGCACTGTGTGACAAAGTAGAGCTGAAATCTGAACAGCTGGGAGGCGAAGTCCGAGGAACACTTCAGTGTTCCTCACTCCTTCGGTGAGGAGCAGGGGCTCACCTTGCCATCTGAAATACACTGAGTGGCAGGCTTGTCAGGGATCAGCGCCAGCCCAGCTTCCTGCAGCAGCTCCTGGTCCTTCTCGGGGATTCCTGTGTCGTGCTGGATTCTGGCCTGCAAGCTCTGCAGACTCTCGTCCTCTGTCACTGGATAGGTGTGAATGATGCCTGTGACCATGTTCAAGATATGAACCAGCTGCAACACAACCCAGATGTTACTGGAAAAAACCCATCTTTACAGAGAGGCCCACCTATTTGCCTGGATCGTCTGCTGCTCCCAACATTTCCCAGCCACACAAAGAGAGTGGCTAGGCTAGCGGGAGGGAAGGGAGCCCCAGTGCCAAGGTTCATACATTCTGGTCTTTAATACTCCTGTTTGTCCACAGCTACCACCTCACAACCAATGTCAGTTGGCCCAGGGCAAGCACTCTCACGGGGCCTCCCTTCCCACTGCTCAGATGGCCCATGACCTGCTTTTTAAGGCGCTCTTCTTTCTCCCAAGCCCTACCACAGCCCATCGGGGACCTGACCTGCTGCCTCGGGGCTGACCTGGCTCCGCACTCACCTTCAGGTTTAAGATGTCATCCAGGGCCTTGAAGCAGCCGTTGGGCCCGTACACAGGATCGGTGCCCCTTTGTCGTGGGTGCCACATCAGCATCAGCTGCAGCCACTTCTCCAGTCGCTGTGCCAGGATGCTGAGGAGACAAGAGCATGGAGTGGAAGGGGATAGCTCCAACGCTGTTCTCAGGTGGCCTCCCATGCGACCTCACGTACATTCACTGCTACACACATCCGTGGCAGCCAATATGTGATTACTGAAAATGAGTTAATCTGAGGGAAAGCGAACGTTTCCAGCCAAACTAATGATTCAGGTGCTTATTCCTTCGCCTGGTCTGCTACGACACCCCCTGAAAGCCAAGATGTCTTAACAGATGAGTCAACAGACTGATCTCCACCTGGCTGCATGAGAATGATCTGTGAAACTCTTTGAACGCTGCAGGCATGTCCTACCTCCCGGTGAGCCCCCCACACACAAGCTAGATGCCATCCTGCCAGATTTGTTAATCCACCCCCCCCAAAAAAAACCACTCGTGGTCCCACAACAAAGTTTACACTCCTCCCTGGCCACAGGTGCTCTCCGCCTCCACAGAAGCCAACACCCTACTCACTGCCCCCTGGAATATGCCTTTGCTCCCCTCACTCCTTCCCCCTCAAACTTCCTTCCTCTTCATCTACCCTGTCCTGCACATTGTTCCAGATCCTTCCAGAAAGTTCCAGCTCATCCAAAGTCATTCCACACAGCTCTAGTCCACACGATACCTCTCTCCCCATTCTCTAAATACCCATGGTAATTATTATCCATGCTACTCAGCTGTGTGTGACTGCCTTGCTGCTTTCTTTTGTACTACTACCCGATGCTGATAATAATATTTTAAGTGTCCACATTTGGGCTCTAAGACTAGAATGTAATGTTGTTCAAACTACAAAGATTTATTTGTTGACTAAGACACAGTATGAGTCTACACAGGAGTGCAAAGAGAAGTAAAATATAATTCCCTACCCTGAAAAGGCCTACAGTTGAGGAGATAAGCCCTATGCAAAACCAAATGTAATATGAGGTAGAAGCTACTAAGGGCGGTAAGAGGTACAGATAAATTGTTATGTGAATTGAGGAAAGAGATGATTTCTAGATGGGGTGAGGGGCGGGAATCCATTCTAAGTTTAAGATGGAGATGGTTATGTCAAGTCCTTAGTCACGGGATGCTATCCTGATAACCTCTTTAAAAGCTATCCGATGTCATCACAAACATTTATTTGTAAAAGAGGAAGAGAACTACGTAGAGAAGCGCCACTGGGCCTTACCTGTTCAGATTATTGGGGTAGGGTAAAGAGCTTGAAAACTTCACGGCTCCATTCAAGTCCTCACTGACGACAATGTCCATCTCACTCTTCTGCCGGACTTTGGAATGCCTGCGAACATGTCATCTCCTTAATTACAGCCTCTAAGTCACTTAATGGGCAAGACGCACTTTACATCTGTAACAGATCACTTTACAACTGTACGGGATACCCCCAAGTTGCAATTTTATCTTTGGGTGACAGTCAGTGCCTCAGGATCCTGCTAGGATGGCTTCTTTCAGAGCCAGAGGCTAGTCTGGACTGCCTGCGGGAGTGGAGGCAGCGACCATCCTGTGCCCAGAGCTCCACAGCCAGGACAGCCGACTCCTGATCTCGCCCTTAGCGTGTCTTCATCATTTCCTCTACTTTTCATTTTATCTCATACAAAACTCATGTTTTGACAGAGAATAAAATTAGAACTTCCAAACCAGGATCACTGCACGAGTATCATATTGATGGGAAATATGAACACATGCATGCACAACTCATGTTCCTCTAAATGTAGATGGCTAGATGTTACCTCTAGTGGTGAAGGAACTTTTACATTTCCCAGTTTAGAGAACTCACAGATGCACTGATGCATCTGAAATAGTACTTGAAGGGGAAAAATTTTAAAGATTTTACTTATTTATTTGACAGACAACAGCAAGAGAGGGAACACAAGCAGGGGGAGTGGGAGAGGGAGAAGCAGGCTTCCCGCCAAGCAGGGAGCCCGATACGGGGCTAGATCCCAGGACCCCGGGATCACGACCTGAGCTGAAGGCAGACTCTTAACAACTGAGCCACCCAGGCGTCCTGAAGGAGAAAAATTTTAAACCCAACTAGTTTCAAAGCTTTTTGGTGATGAGGAAAAGAACTTAAGTGTGAACAATGCTTCAAAGATAACCAATTACTGAGAGCGTGAAGTTTTTAAAAAGTTGTCTGAGGCATTACAAGGCAGATGAGACAGACACTTCTCACAAACTAGTCCACTGAACAGCTCCTGATTGGGGGTCCAAGAAGTCTACCTGAAAGTGTCATCTGGTCTTCCAGCACTGGCGAGGGGAGTTCTAAGAAGCTGATTCTGCAGACAACAGACTTACTATAAAGATGCTGAGACATTAGAGACATATTTTCAAATAGCACTTGTTCTTCCAGTTCGAATGGATTTTTAACTCACCTTGTTAAAAATAATGGAAAAACTCAACATCTGAACTGCAGAAATGTAGTAATTCTTTGGTTAGTTAAAAACACTACTGATGTACAGGTAAAGTTATTTTTATGATGGCTAGAGTATCAGGTGTGACTATAAATTAATGAGCTAATTCCTCAATGTTCCAGAACCTATGTAGGTCAACAAGTATTGCTTGTTTTAAAATAAATCACCAGAGGAGGGCATACTTTGCCATTTCACCAGACTCCTGAAGAGCAGGGACCTGGCTGCAATCATCTTTACATTTCCAGTGTTGGGCTTATACATATTGACTAAACTGGACTGCCATCACAAAAACCACTCTTCTGGAATGGATTTCCAAGGTTACATCTTATAAATAAATGATTCATGATGCAAATACCTGTCCTTTGAAAAAGTTAATGTTCTCATTAGTTCCAGAAAGGTATTTAGAAAAATGATAATAGCCAGTGCTGGCAGTGGTGTGGTGAAAGAGGTAGCTTTGTATGTTCCTGTGGAAACATTATTTATATAGCCTTACTGTTGAGCATTTTAATACACATCAAAAACCTTTAAAATGTGCATAATCTTTGATCAGTTCATTCCACTTCTAGGGACTAGAAATAATTATGGATATACAAGGATTTCCATACAAGGACATTATTCTTGGTGCTCTTTTAAGAAGTAAAGATTATAAAACACTCATGCTTCCAGTAACAAGGGATAAATTTAAAAAAAAAAATTCCAGTATAGCCACTCAGTTGAATACTGAACAGACATTATAAATAACGGAAAAACATAAAGCCCTTTTCAATAGCAAGACTGAAAAAGAGGTTATATGAGGGTATTTGTAGTAATTTATTTGTGGGTTTTTTTACAGTATAACACATATACTGAAGAGCCTGGAGACACACAAAAACGTTTGTAGTGGTTGTTTCTGGATTGTGTGAAGGAAATTTTCACGGCATAGAAATGCTTTGAGAGCACTTGCGGGGCAGTTCATATTATGCTATCATTGATGTAAAAATGGGGTGAAACACATAAATGAACCAAGAGACAAAAATAGGCCAATTTGCTTATACCCATCTGAAACATCCCTGGAAGCACACCCAAAACCAGTGGTATCAGGTGCCTGTGGGGAAGGAAGCCAGGTGGCTGGGAGATTGGTCAGAGAGGACTTTCGGTGCATACTCTTTTATTACTTTTGGAAGTTTGAACCATGTGAACTTATTACTGCTCCAAAAGGACAAAAGCTGGGAATAAAAACAAAATTTATTTCCAAATGAAACCTGATTTAGGGCAATGTTTTTGAACTATGCATTTTGGTAATGACTAACCTTCACATATACAATGAATACTTATTTTTGTAATAAAAAAAGGTAAAGATATAATTTTTTAAAACCTTAATTATATCCTTCAGTTTTTATTAAGTAATCTTTTTTTTGGTAACTTATTTGTGTACATACTGGGTCATATTTTAAGCCACTTTCTTATGCTTTTGAAACAAAAATTTCTATTGAGGTATAGTAAAATATGTCAATAATACATTTCCATGTAAATACTTCTCACTTGTCATATGTACATGTCCTTTGTTTACTAGTACACAGCATCCTCAGTGGAAGTGCACAACGTATGCAATGGTCTGTAAACACGGCCATGTTGCCACTGCACACACGGCAAATGTTCATAGGGTGTTATATTTAAAGACGTTAACACTTAACAACTGCTCTCCTTTTCTAGGACTTCTGAGCCTGGAGTGCCCACATGCTGGATCCTAAAGGGACATCCTCTATGGGAGACAGATGACAGAGGTCTTAGGCTGGGAGCACCCAGTGAGATGGGAACAGGTGAAAGACATGACAAAGACAGAGAGACACACTCGCCCCCTCAGGGGGTGCTCCTGGCCCCACCCGCAGGCCCCAGTCCCTCACTCACCACTGTACGGGCTGCCAGTTAGGGAGAAAAGGTCGGAACCCTGTGATGCACTCAAAAGCCAAGGTGCCAAAGCTCCAGTAGTCCACGGTCACCGTGTACTTCTGCTGCTCCAGAAGTTCTGGGGCCTGTAGAAGAACATGTGGTGGGGAAGCACCTGAGCTGCTCCTGCTGCTGAGGAGCCTCCTCAGGAGGGGGCAACAGGCCCTTCTCATCATGTCCCCCCCATTCCCCTGACTCCATCCAGAGGACACTGGCATGTCCACACTCAAGGGGGAGGAGGTGGACCACACGTGTAGCTGGTGGTATCTAGAATTTTTCTGTACCTCATGCATGCCTGATGCTGATACAAGGGCCCCTAGGGGTATTTTTAGGTAGACCAGAGCACATCATTACCCTTTTCTTGGGTGCCGTGTCCAGGTGGGAAGTTACATACAACAAAGGAAAATGATACCAGGCTAGACACACCAAATGCATAACACACACATTAAATGCGGACCACATCTCCTAAACTGATGTGACTCAGGACGTGTGGTGGTACAATGGGATGGGATATTTACAATCAGGCAGGAAAAAAGCCAGATGCATGACTGCTGCCCAGAGAGAGCTGGAGTGACCAAGCAAAGCTTTGAAGCACAGGTGGGAATGGAACCTGGCTCAGAAGGTGGCACCTCACGAGTGTCTGTGAAGAGACATTCTAGAAAGGACCATCAAAAGCAAAGGCAGGGAAACAGGACCGTGCATGGTCTGGTTAGAAGTGTGACACTTATGGAAGGGCCAGGGAGTGCAAATCATGAGGAAAAATTGGGGGATGGGCAGATCAATCTCTGTATCTGGTTATGGACAGAAGTTTTAGTTCTTGAAGGTGAAGGATTTGACTAAGCATCCTGGTCAGAGCATGGGGTCCCCCTGCTTAACTGCTGCTGAGCCCATGAGGATCTCAGAGGATGCTCAGCAGGACCTACATAATTACGTGATATGGACACAGGGCCCGAATCACAACCCCCCATGGGTCACCACTCTGAAACCTCTATTCCACAGAGCAGGTCATAAAGCAATGGAGCCCATTACTTTAGTTGGTGAGATAAGCAGGAAGCAGAAACGCACTCAGAGAGACTTCAAAGAATTTTTCTCTTTTTTATCTAAGAACTAGATAAAATATTTAAGCTCATTTAGCCCAGTGGCTTTCAACTTTTTCTTGTTTATTAAACTGCCGACCCTTTGATTCAACCAAAATTTTACTGGTTGTTACCATCAACAAGCAATCTATTACCAAGTCTTACTGAGTCTCTTGCTAGGCATTTCTTGATCTACAACCTCACTGCTACCAGCAGCTCTCAGCTGCTCATCACAACAGCCTCCTTACTACTCGCTCACTATTTACTCTTGTTCAGTATAATTCGTTCTCCACACTGCATCAAGAGTGATCTTTTCAAAGGGTAAACCCAATTCCTCTCCAAATTAAAACCCTTCAATGTCCTTCTGGTTCTCCATGGACTACATCCTTTGCTTCAATTTCCTCTCCTTTCCCCGACCTCCAGCCCCTTGCATCTACTCATCCTTCAGGTCCCAGACTAGGTGAGGTCCTCCTAATACATATTCTTATAACACCCTGCACTTTCCCTTTGTAGCACTTGTCACAATTTTAATTTCTTAGTTATCTGTGTAAGTGTGGGGTCAATGCCTGCTTTCTCACTAAACTCCAAACTCCTAAAGACCAGGGAAATGCTTGTCTTCTTTACCAATCCATCGCCAGTTCCCAGCACAGTGCCTGGCAAACATAGACTATACTCAGTATTTCCTGAATGAATGACTCAAATAGAACCCCAATATTCAGACCAAATAATGTAAAGAAGGGGTGGGGGCTCAGAGTTCAGTTCCTTTTTGGTGGCCCAAGACATGTCATGGAAACTGTGGCTTCTACAGACCAGCATGAATCTAGTTTAAACTCTTCATTTTCAGATAAAATACTGAAGCCCAAGATGTTACGGGATGTGTGCGCGAGAACACACACTAGCAAAGCCCTTTTGACATCAGAGAAGACGACTATCTTTCCATTGGGCCTCCACTGGCAAAAAGTGCTGACTTGAACAGAGTATGTCTCTGTCATACAATAATTCCTATACTTCTGGGAAACCTCTAAAGAGCTGGCAAGACTTAGATACTAGAAGGCAAGGACAGAGAGGAGCCACCCACGTAGAGCCGTCAGAGAGCAGCTGATAAGCAAACATGTAAACCCCATTGCTTACCAGGTATTGCAGGGTCCCCACAAAGGAAGTACAAAGACTGCCCTGATCCAGTTCCTTGGCATATCCTAGGTCAATAATTTTGTGTATTAACTGAAAAAAAGGGAAAAATTGGAGGATTATGAGAATACACTGTCCTCCCATAAGAACAGATTGCTGACCAGAGCAGAGGATATTCTGAATTCCCAGGTGGTGTTAGATCCTGAATTCCTAAGAACCACACAGGAGACTGCCTTCAACATGGCAGAAAGAGAGCAAGAGAAAAAATACAGGGTAAAAATGCTGAAAAAAGGCACATGTTCTCCTTTGCTCTGCAACTACTCACCAGAGGAAGGTCAAAATGAATGGACTCTGCACCAGCCCTCAAGATTGCTAAATCTGGACTTGATGAGGTGAAAGACCTCCTCAGTGAATACCCGTAGTTCTCAAATCTTAGAACTACTGGCAAGAAGGAGTGTGAACTGGAACCAAGGTGAGCGCTAGGACAGTCAGGGGTCAGGCCCAGAATGCTGATGGAAGCTCCACCAGAAAAGACTGAGTGGCCCACAGGTTGGGTTACTATATTCCACTCAGCTGAGCCCCTGCTTGTCACCCCCAGCTAAACAAACAAGGCTATGAAAGGGTATAGCGCCAAGCCCCATGGGGAGGTAACCGCCACACCCAAGCAGGAGGGGCCCTGAGGAGGGTCCCAAAGTGCTCTGGAGAGACTGCAGGCTGGGCCAGGCTCTATGGGCAGGTGTCAGCTCCAAATGCCTCCTCTGCATCACATCCAGAACCAGCTCAGAGCTGGTTTCCAGGTTAGCATCAAAAGCTGCGCTCTCGAACACACAGAAAACAAAAAATCTATTTCTCAGAGGGGCTGGTCCCAAAGGCTGGGGCGGACGTGGGAAGAGAAACATTATTTTCCTTATCAGATTCCTGTAACTTGGGCAACAATGTGATCCATTCAAATTTGCCTCCATCTGCAAGCAAGTTTTTTGCTGAATTCTGTTTGCTGAAATCAAAAAGTGTTCCCAGAGAATCAAAGCAAATACAAAGTCAAGGAAACACAAACATAAAGATACAAAGGGTGTTCTTTCTCTGCTAGAGCAGCTCCCCTGAGGTAGTCCCCAGAACCTTCCAGGAAGGTGACTCACTCTTTGCTCTCCTTGTTGCAGGACGATGTTTTCTGGCTTTAGATCCCGATGGATGATTCTGTTTTCGTGAAGGTATCTAAGTGCAGAGGCTGAGAGGGTGGAAAGGGGGTCAATTTTCATTAAACCTACAAAATGTGTTTCACTTCAAAATCGCCTATCCTGTGAAAGATGAATATTGTGTGCCCCTGACACACACTCTGACTTTCAGCGCAGACTCAGAGGGAGGGACAAGGCCTGGGGCAGAAGCTCCTGGGGTGACGTGAAGGGGGACCTGGTTACTTGAGCAGAATTTGGAGCACCACAGGAATCTGGCTTTTTCGCACAAAGTCACCAATTAGTCTAGAGCCGTGGTTTCCAAACTGCACTACCAGACCAGCAGCGTCTGAACTTGTAAGAAACGCAAAATTCTGCAGTCCCACCCCAGACCTACTAACTCAGAAATGTAGGGGTGACCCCACAATCTGTGTTTTAACAAGATCTCAGGTGACGCTGATGAAGTTTGAGAAGGGGAACGTCTCTGGTGTAGAGGCTCAAAAGTCTAAACTCCACAGGGTGGGTAAAGGAGAAGGACCTTCTGGGCAGACAGCACTCTGGTCATCTGATCTAACGTCCACTGATGTCCGAGGCCAGCTTCAAGAAAGAAGCGGAGAGCCCTGAAGAAGAGACAAGGAGCACATTCCACGAATCTGACAGTTCAACATGTGTTTGTTATGTGCTCAGTTCTCTGCTGGGCTCTGGGAAGGACATAAAAGAAGAGACATGATGCCCAAGAGCTCAGAATCCAGCTGGGAAGGAAGGAAAGAGCCTGCGTGACCCTGGCTGTGCAGAGATGTGAGCATGTCATATGGGAGGGCCATGGCACAGAGTACCAGGGCTCCCGCTGCAGCAGGGCTCCAAGCCCGATGTGATCTGCACCCATAAAAGAGGTTTAATAACTTTAACAGAAGTCCTAGCTCATTGTACTACAAAAGAAAAAAATGGGGTAAATACTGGAAGGTGATAAAATTATCTGTATTTGATATGACTTTATGCTTAGAAACTCAATAGACTGCGGCGCCTGGGTGGCTTGGTCAGTTAAGTGTCTGCCTTCAGCTCAGGTCATGATCCCAGGATCCTGGGATCGAGCCCTGAATCGGGCTCCTTGCTCAGTGGGGAGTCTGCTTCTCCCTCTCCCTCTGCCGCTCCCCCTGCTTGTGCTTGCTCTCTCTCTGTGCCAAATAAGTAAATAAAATCTTTAAAAAAAAAAAAGTTTATGGCAACATGAGGCTATACACAAAGTCGAGAGACAACAAGTCTAGAAAAAAACAACTGCAACATACATGACAGCAAATATACCTAATGGACAAAAAGTTCTTACAAATCAGTAAGAAAGCAGCTCAGGAGAAAAGGGAGCAATTTACTCTAAAAGTGAACAACTCTGCACAAAGTTGCTTGAGCTCATGAGTAATCCACAAACTGCAAATTAAAGTGAAATGAAGAGTGGCTGGGTGGCTCAGATGATTAAGCGTCTGCCTTGGGCTCAGGTCATGATGTCAGGTCCTGGGATCCCAGCTCAGCGGGGAGTCTGCTTCTCCCTCTGCCTCTGCCTCTGTTCATGCTCTCTCTCTCTATCTGTCTCAAATGAATAAATAAAATCTTTTTTAAAATATTTTAAAAATTAATAAAAATAAAGCAAAATGAAATGCCTTCTTCCTCCCCTTCAATCGGCAAGAATTTCAGATGAGAAATAAAAGGCATTTCCCTACATGGCTAAAGGAGTACATATGCTGTGCCTTTTCGGGAAATACCACAATATCTATTGAGTCTTAAATGTACATATTGTTTGACCCATTATCTCCACCTCTAGTAATCTAGCTCATAAAGTCAAAGCTCCATAACATATAGATAAGGATGCTTATTGCATAGCTTGGAGTAAAATACTTACATTTGATCTTTAGTGAGGAGGGATACAAGCTGGTAACTAATCCCCTGATTACTATTAATAGCTATTTACATGTAAGCAACTGTGCATAACAAACTTTAACCCTCATCTCAGGACATTTGTTCTCAAATACCTCTGTCAACTTAATATTACGTCTGGAAATAAAGAATTCTTCAAATATTGTTATATGTAGTTTGTTGGACTGAATAAGATAGTAAAAATTTCGATAGGCAACAACTCTGAAACACCTCCCCTTACTGAATCAGTCTGTAAAAGGCACAGCCTGACTGTGTTGCATTTTGCAAAATAGAACCTGAGAAGCAGCGTCACAGAATGAGTCAAACTTGTCTCGAGATGAGAGAACCTAATCTAATTGGATGGAAAATGAGAATTTGAGATTAAGAAAAATACTTTTGCATCTGAAAGGTTATTAAAAATCTAAACCCTTGGGGCACCTGGGTGGCTCAGTCAGTTGGGCGTCTGCCTTCGGCTCAGGTCATGGGATCGAGTCCCACGTCAGGCTCTCTGCTCAGCGGGAAGCCTGCTTCTCCGCCTGCTTATGCTGTCAGATAAATATTTAAAAAAAAAATCTAAACCCTTAGTGATAGTGTTAATACATGTGTGTAAAAACTGAAAATCATACCACAGAGCGTAAAGCCTAAAAGTTAATTTCTCACATTCTAATTCTAGAAAAGAGTTGTAAGAAGTACTGACTCTTTGTGAACTTTTAAGCTACACAGTTGACATTTCCTAGGAAAGACTGTAGAGAGGGTCCAGGTTAAGGGCTTGCCACAGGAGAACAACAGCCTTCTCTGTTATCCCTGTCGGGAATGGCAACCGGGTAGTTACCCCAACTTTCCCTTAGTTCATGAGAAGACATAAATATCTAACTGAAGAATGCTATGCTCTGGAGTTCTTACTGATGAACCAGAATTTCAAATCACAGCTCTTACATATTTTTTTCAGATTACAACCACAAATCAGGGACCAGCCAGGACCAGCGAGATTTCCATGCAGAAAAGCAGTTTTGTAAGAGTTGTATCGATGAATTCCTATTTACCACACCCCAAATTTAAAGGGATTATTAAACTCCCTTAAGAACATTCTTGTTTGGGGCACCTGGGTGGTTCAGTCAGTTAAGCGTCTGCCTTCGGCTCGGGTCATGATCCTAGGGTCCTGGGATCGAGCCCCACGTTGGGCTCCCTGCTTGGTGAGGAGTCTGCTTCTCCCTCTCCCTCTGCCTCTCCCCCTTGCTCATGCTCTCTCTCTCAAATAAATCAAATCTTTAAAAAAAATCTTGTTTAGGATACGTTCCATGGAAAAGGAATGGAAAGATAAATGGACCAAAAAACTGACAAAGAGATGAGAAAGGAAAGACAGTCACCAACTGATTTAAGTCACCAGTGACTAAGAAGTAGCACAGGATGTTTGTTCACTCAATAAAAATTGACTATGTTAAAAAAGAAACAGGTCCAAAATGGTGCCCCTTGTGCTAAGGCCACATCACCAACAGGGACTTAATACCTAACCTAACTGGGTGCTTGGGGGCTCAGTCAGTTAAGCGTCCGCCTTCGACTCAGGTCATGATCCCGGGGTCCTGGGATAGAGCCCTGCATCAGGCTCCTGGCTCAGCGCGGAGTCTGCTTCTCCCTCTGCCCCTCCCCCTGCTCATGTTTTCTCTCTCAAAAAAAAATTAAATATTTAAAAAAAAGCACCTCACCTCACTGCATTTTCAGCCTGTCAGTCTAGAACTACCTGGTCAGCACTAGCGAGGTAATCTGCCTGATAGATCCCTGCTACCCCCAAAGGAAGGTGACCTTACCTGAAACAATCCACCTCTTTGCTAGTGACTACCATGTCCCTCCCCCTTCTGTCTATAAGTCTTCCATTTTGTACGGCTCTTTGGAACTCCTTTCTGTTTGCTAGACAGGACGCTGTCCAATTCATGAATAGTTGAACAAAGCCAACAAGATCTTTAGAATTTACTCAGCTGGCTTCTGTTTTTCCAATACATTTGGTGACAACCGTGGGATCCGAAGGAAACTTCTGATAACTTCAGCAACTAGAAACACAGGCATGGTACCCTCGAACCCTTCAAGTTCTCCTTTTTGCTGTCCAAGGGCCATTGGTAAGTTCCTCTTGGTTCTGAGCTCGGCTCTTTGCACTAACTGGCAATAAGATGGCTCCCCACCTAACTGGCTTTCCACAGTTCCCCATTTGATTGGAATCCCTAGCCCTTGGTTCAGTCCCCAGATTCCACCTCGGGAACTGCTGGCAGTCCAGTTCACAGTTCTCCATCTGTTTAGAATCCCAGCCTGCAGTCCCCATTCTTTGGCGTTTGTTGCTTTAGTCCTTTCCCCAGTCCCCAGTTCCATGTGAGCACTGCTGGTGGTTACCGACCAGGGTCAGACTGGGTCCACTGTGATTTGTGTAGGTGAAGGCTATTGTTAATCTCAGAAGCCAAAATCCACAAAACTAGTGGGTACAACTGAGCATGTAAAAGCTGTTAGAACGCATGCTACCTAACTCTTGAGACTCCTGTGTTTTAAATTGGTCACCTAACTTAAGAATAAATTGGTTACAAGTTGGGTTAGATTGACACTAGGGCACCTGCAACCTCAAGAAAATTTCCACACAGTGTGGTATCCCATACAACACCTTATAATCACTAAACCACCAGCACATTCCCCTTAGGTATTAGGTTGGCTCCAAGGGAATCAAAGACTTAGCTAAAAAAAAAAAAAAGGAAGAAAGAAAAAAAGTCCTTAAATTCCAAAGAGTTGAGTGCACTACCTTCCAGCAACCTGCTTATTTAATGACTAAGAACTACAATTTGGGAAGGTATAAATACCTACAAAAATGACAAAATCTTACTAAGGACAACCTAGAATTACAATGACCAATATGGGGAACATTCCAATTAAACAAGACACTTTATTTCAGAAGTACACTTAAACGCAAGGGTTCCCAAATCAAATAGAACGGGATACCTATTTTAATAGATGTATAGAAGCTTTCAAAAGGTCTCAAGATTTCAAAATAGCTTCATTGAAAGTTTCATTGCAAAGAGGCTAATGAAAAATCAGACACAAAATGTATCTAGAGCAACACCTAGGGGTACCTGGGTGGCTCAGTTGGTTGAGTGTCTGACTCTTGATTTTGGCTCGAGTAGTGATCTCAGGGTTGTGGGGTTGAGCTCCGCACCAGGCTCCGTGCTGAATGTACACCCTGCTTAGGATTCTCTCTCCCTCTCCTTCTGCCTCTGTACCTCCACCACCCCCCCACTCATACACACGCTCCTCCCATCCTCTCTCTCTCTCTCAAAACCAACTAACTAACTAACTAACTAACTAACTAAATAAATAAATAAATAAATAAACAAAACACCTAGGTCTTCTGCATTGCCTCGTCCCAGGGGTGCATTATCAAAAAACCGGCTTGGAAATCAATGTTTCATTGGCAATCAACTGGGACACTGGAAAAAAGGTTTTCTCAAAGGTTTTGTGCATGTCCTTCACATATCTGCCTCCGAAAGAAGGCCCCCAATTATGAGACTCTGAGGGATTTTCTGGTAAAGTGCTACATTATTCCCTTAAACAGCTAAGGGGAAACTGAAATTAAAACTAATGAAAATCCTTACCAAATTCTGGTAGACACAGGAGCTACACTCTCTACTTTAAACCCCCTCAGAGTCTACAGATGGGATCCTTAAAGACTGGCAGAAGCCAGCTAAGCTGAGAATTCTTACTAGAGTCAGCTCTTCCTGATATCTGTCTCTAGTACCCAGTAGAGAGAGGAAAGAAAAGGAAATATCTTTTGCATCCTCTCTGGGGAGGCCTCTTGAGTCCAAAGGATTGTTCAATACTGCCAGGAATATTTACTGTTTGTCCCAGCTCCAACTTGACAAAATATTTGACAAGACTTTTTTTTTTTCCATGTAATCTCTACACCCAACATGGGGCTTGAACGCACAACCCTGAGATCAAAGGTCGCACACTCTACCAACTGAGCCAGCCAGGTGCCCCTGAAAGGACTTTTTAAAAATAACACAGTGGTCAGAAGTTGGCCAAATTGGAAGCTGATACTCAGAGCCTGAGAGGTAATTTTTTTTTTTAGGCCTTCTCCCCTAAACTAAAATAAAACTATGTATCCAGAGGGAAAGAAAAAAACTTCTGAAGCCTTTGCAGAAGGATTTGCTAAACATTCCAAAGACAAATGGTTCTAAATCTAGAACACAGCAAACTTTTGATTTTAATTAGAAATCTTCTCCTTGATATAAAAAAAAGCAAATTAAAGATAATGTGGTTTAAATGGGTAGATCGGCCTATGTTATCACTTAAGATACAGCCCAATTCCTTGAGAAATTAAAAGCAACTGTCCTTACCTTACAAATCTTTACAAAACCAGAAATGCAGCTCTAGAAACAATTCAAAGCCCACCTATCCTTTTTACCAACCCCAAAACCTCCCCTAGTTTTCTCAAAAGTCTTGTAAGGACTGTGAAAATTCTGACATTAGGGAACAAAAGTACTTCTTTTTTTAAATCTTTTTAATTTTTTATTTTTTAAAGATTTTATTTATTTATTTGACAAGAGAACGAAAGAGCACAAGCAGGGGGAATGGCAGAGGGAGAGGGAGAAGCAGGCTCCCCACTGAGCGGGAAGCCTGATGCAGGGCTCGATCCCAAGACCCCAGAATCACGACCTGAGCCAAAGGCAGACACTTAACTGACTGAGCCACCCAGGCACCCCCAAAAGTACTTCTTAGAGGAACTTGCACTCTTTCCCTGAGCCTTTGAGAGGTAAATGCTCTACCTGGTTGTCTCCAGGAACTCTCATCTAGACCATTCCCAATTCCTAGGACTTAAGAAAAAAGCAGGGGAGGCTATTTACAAATACAAATTGCTGTAGAAGCTCCCTTGTCCCAAATTTGGTCCACAGCTTCCATACATTTACTTTTAAGGACAACTACAAATCTTAAGTGTCTTCCCCACAAATATTGGTAGAAAAAGCTTTAAGCACCTAAGCAGATAACCTTATTTCATCTGCCAGAAACATGATTTGGATCCAAATTCTCTTTTATAAATTAGTGAGTTTTGCATTATCATACCCATCTTATTGCTAAAATTTTAAAATGAAAGCTATAAGGGCTCTGTTTGCATATGTCTGTATGTTTATGGGTGCCTATACGTATGTGTGTTGCAGATGTGTGGCATATTCTTCCTCTGAATGGTACTGCCAAAATTCATATGCAAAAGGGCTCTATTTAATTGGCTTAAAAACAAACAAGCATTTATATGAAGTATTCCTAAAATTCTCAGAAATATAATAGAAACTAACCCAAATGCCTTTCAGGTTCACATGTTCTGGGAAAATATTCAGTATTAAAAGTTAATTTAAGTTTGTTGGTTCAATTAAAATAGACGTCTTCAGTGTTGTCAGCATTAAATATGATGCAGACAGAGAACATTTATTCTACATAGGTTTACAAGTCAAATAACCTGATATTATCTATGTGATAATATATGAACATATGATATCTATATTATATCATCAATAGGAAAAATAACAGGATGATGGCTGACTTTGTCTAATATCTCAAGAAGTTTCCCTGGGTAGTCTAAACAAAAGTATATGCTTCTAAAAATTATTAAATATATTCATACATTTGCATGGTAATGAATGTTGGTGTAACAGGCAGTTCACAACTGCTTATGTCTTAGTTTTCACTATAAAGTTTCTAAGGATTAAAAATTCTAAATAATACGTAATCAAAGCTACTGTAAATGATAAGAGAAACATCTCTGTACACAACAAAAGCAGGGTGTGTTTTTGGTAAAAGAAGATATGAGGAACAGAGAGGCATTTTTGTTGAGGGAAAAGACATTTTGTCCTAAAGTGAGGCTGTTTATTTCAGAATGGAAAAGAGGAAAGACACAGGACAAAATCTGAATGTAAAAAAGATGTAGAAGGTTTGTAAAAAAGGAAATCCTGAGAAAGGAATTTTATGTGTGGTCAAGTTAGCTAAGATTAAAATGAATTGATTTGAATAAAAAAGGAGTTTTTTAAGATCAAAAATAAGCTGGTACAAAATTAGAATTTGGTTTTCTCTGTTAAAAGGACAAAGTTTTCTTGGACTACTGGTCTAAATGAAGTCTTTCTGACTTGAACTACCTGATATTTTGCAGAGGGCTCCTGGAACATCTCAAAAGATTTACTCTCTCCATACAAAGGGGTGTGAAAAACTAATTGGGCTTATTTACTGTGTTAAATTACATGGAAAGCATTGTCAAGTGGGGAGTAATACTAAGCTTTCTTTATTCTGTACTTGTGTAGATATGTAAGTGTTCCAGAAACTATGAAATTCCTGGAAATCTACATGTTCTAGAATATTACCCCAATAATAATTCCAGTTATTATCCTAAAATGTTGTATATCACAGAAATTACTAAATTTCCTAATCAAATGAACTCTCAGATTTTTAACAATGGGCATTTTTAACAATTGTCACTTGCTGAGAGTTACTGTTCTACTCTGATGCTCTTAAGAAAGTGTTTTTGTGCAAGTGCTCCGTCTTCAAAGAGAACAGGTTTGTACTCTGGAAAAAACTTTGGCGAGTACAGGTTTCTGATCACTTTAAGATCATAAAACTGTCCTCAGTAAGAATTTCCAGAACTAATGGAAGAACTGGATTCAAGCAGAACAGATGTTAATTAAATGACTGAATGACTGGAGGAGGATGATTATTATGACTTTTTGTTTGAAACACAGCTGGTTCCTCAATGTTTTGTTTTTCCTTTCCAGATTTAAGGAAAGTTTTTAAGCTACCTGTGACTTACAGCCATTTGATAAAGCATATCTTTGTAACAAAAGTATGAATAAAACCTTTCCTTTTTCTCCCTACCTGATCCCTCCAGAATCCAGAAACTCTTGAGTATTCTTATCGTGATAATATAGTTAGGTAACTGTGTAAGTTCAGTAAGACTCCATTCTCCTTGTAACAGGACAAAATTAAAAACGTGGGCTATATTACCAAGGACTTGACTGAAATGTCACATTTAAGAAAGATGTTTATGACGGGACAGTTTAAGGAACTGTTTGGAAAAATTACTTGGTACCTTGCTTATAAAAGGTTCCTAGCAGCCTTACCAGATGAGTAAGAAAGGTCACTCCCGGCAGGCCCAGAAACCTCAGGATATTTAGGGGAACCTCGAGGAGAGAGAAATTCACCCAAATTTTTGGTACTGCAGGTAAAATCTGATGGTAAGTCTTTGGAGTGGCTTCCTGGCCTCAGAGGCTTTTAAGAGTGCAATCTGATTATGAAAAGTTCCACAAAGTAGTCGTAAACGGAGCTTATATGACTAATCACTATTCTTGCTGCATTTATCTAAGTAATCAGGCCAAGATGAATGCAAACAAATCAGTTTTACTGCAATTATCTTTAATTTAAAAATGGGGGTAACTGTAGAGAAAAATTGTTTGCACTTTTGTAAATATTAGATTCTAGTCCTGTTAATCTTCTTTGAGGTTTTGTTATATACCCGTAAACTGGACTGGATCCTGAATTCTTCTAGTCTCTTCAAATATCTAGCTATGATTCTCCAAACTAACATTTCTAATTTTCTCCTACTCCTTCTGATTTGGAATCAATAAGGACAAAGACTGCCCTTGAATCTCCTTGGAAGGGACTACACCAGGTCCTCCTCACCACACAAATGGCAGCCAGACTTCATGGACTTAGGTCCACATCTACCAGTTAAAAAGGGCTCCTTCAGACTTCAGGGACTACACACCAGGTGAAGACCTCAAAATCAAATTGACTAGCAAGAGAAATAGTTAACACCAAAGTAGTCTACTTCCACCCAAGCCACCAGATCAAGACTTCATACTTTAAACATGAAATCCTTTCTTCCTCCTTTTCTGCCCTTTACTCTGGCACTGGCCTGGGAAGAGAACACTGTCCTCTGTACCTTGCAGGCCACTGCTAAGGGGGTAACCCAACCCCCAAATAACTGTTGGGTAGGCCACAATGGTGGTGATTGTGCAGTTCTGCCTATCACAAATGTACGATTTCCAATGTGTCAGTTTCTCTAGAACAAACTCTACCCCCTCTCTATTGTGTCAGACTCCCTAACCCCGGGGGGGACCATTTCCTGGTGTCTGGTTAACAATCCCAAACCCAGGGAACCTTGCATCCAGGCTCTACACAAAGAAAGGGACACAAGGCAAGGGTAATGAGAATAAAAACCGCCTGTGTGGACCACAGACCCCTAAATTTTACCGGCCTCCATGCCAGTCCTGTGCCATAGGCTCAAATGGGAATTACCAGGAGGCATTCAAAATTAGCTCCCTTCTGCAGACCCTTGCTTTCCCAGTTAGGGGTACAAATGATCAAGATGCTCTCCTTAACTCTTAAAGCAACAGGTGCCCAACAAAAATCCTTAGACTCTGACCAAAGTTGTGCTTGATAAAAGGACAGTCCTTCTTGATAATCCGTCAGCTGAGCAAGGTGTCTGTGCTATGGGCAACAATGCTTGCTGCCCCTGGATTAACACTTCTGGGGAAGCTGGAACTCAGCTACATAAAATCACTGAACTGAGCTGCCTGGCTTAACAAAGGGACTCAACACGGTTATTCTTTATTTGATTTTGATTGGTTTGGGTCTTGAGACCATGGCTTTGAAGTGCACTCTAGACATCAGGAATCACCCTGCATATAATAATCACAGTCATCTCCTTGGTGCACTGTATTTCCTCAAAAAGTTTTAAATGCATGTTCATTGCCACTAACCACCAAATGATCTCCCTAAGACTAGAATGTCAAAAAAGGAATGAAGAGAGTTACTGACTGAAAAAATGAGAACCTGAAGTCGTGACCTGTGAATACCACAGATTCGGCAAAAGCTGTAAGAACTTCAGAGCAGTAGCTGGGAGTGGCGCTAATTCCTTAAATTTTGATCACATCTCTTAGTTAAGCTGAAAGTCTAATCAAAAGGGAGGAATTGTTAAAAAAAAAAAAGAGAGAGAGAGAGAGAGAGAGAGAGAGAGAGAGAGAGAGAGATAAAAGGCCCAAAATGGAGTCACTTGTGCTAAGCCCACGTCACCAAACCAAGACTTAAGACCTAACCTAACCATAGATTCAGCCTCTCCCAAGAATGTAATCTTAGTCAGTCTGGAATTACCTGGTCTGCATTAATGAGGTAATCTGCCTGATGGGACCCCTGCCATCTCCAAAGAAAGGTGACCTTACCTAAACCAATCCACTCTTTGCTAGTGACTTCCTTGTCCTGCCCCCTTCTGCCTATCAAAGTCTTTCATTTTCTACAGCTCTTCAGAGCTCCTTTCTATTTGCTAAATCGGACACTGCCCAATTCATGAATCACTGAATAAAGTCAATAAGATCTTTAAAATCGACTCAGCTGCATTTTGTTTTTGCACATTTCATATTACTATGTGCCAGTCACTCTGCTGTCACTAGACTTTCCAAACAAAACATATTAGAAGGCCCAGTGTGAACACATGGAGAAAGATTTCATCCAGCTGAGGGTTTCTCAGCTAAAATAGCCCCTATGACTAATCAGCAAGGTAGCAAGGCAGTCACACTGAGTGCTGGGAGAAAAGTGCACAACCATTCTCGTTCGTTCAACAAGTACTGATAAGGTGTCTTGTATTTCCTAGGTATCATGGGAAATGTACCACTGAAGCAAGGCATTTTCTTCACTTACTGCAGAGTCTGGCCGGCAGCTCCCGCGCCAGAAGTCAGTCTCCACGGTCAAGCATGGGCAGAGATCCCATAGCAATAGCAGAGACACCAAGTACCGAGTGCAGGAGGCAGCGGGCGGAGGAAAGCCATGAGAAGGAGAACCACTATGAGTGACGGGCCAGGGCAGGTCTAAAGCCGTGTCCTGGAAGACAGGAAGACTTAGGATCGTTGGGGAGGTGTAAGAGCAGCATTCTAAAGAGAGCGGCCATGTGCGAAGGGTAGCAGGAGGGTTGATTAAGGGGGTTTTGAGAGCCATACAGATGCTAAGTTGGTGACAGTGGATTGAGAAAAAAGTGAGGTGAAGAGGTCTGGCCTCGAAGGATTATGATAAAAGTGTCCTCTTCAAAAGCATGGAAGATGGGTGAGTAAGATGGGGCTAGGAAGGCCGGGTGAGGGGTCATGACAATGATTTGCTCTGACACTGACATAGTGCAGGCAGTGGGAATAGAGAGGAAAAACGGGATATGTGACACGAAGGAGGGCTGAAAGGATCTGGAGCCTTTAAATGAGAGGGTATGGAGCAGGAAGAGAGCAGGTTCTAAGACACAAGATTCATGTCTGGGTTGCCGATGGGAAGATGGGCTGGTGATACAACAAAGGGATGCCGGGAAAGGATCTGGCTTAAGGAAGAAATCTACCAGGACTTCCATTTGGTAACGACTTTGGGAGAAGTACATAGACATGGGTATGGAGTTGACGATAGAGCTCAGGGTTGAATACACAGACTTTGGAGAGAATATGGTTGATAAAGATGTTGTGAGAACAGCCTGGCAAACAGAATACTGGAAAGCAGTGGGCAGTCAGTCCAGGTGCAGACAGGGACAAAGGGGATGGACCAGGAATGAACAGAAAGCATCTAGACAAAACTCTGGGGGAAGATGACACATTAGGGGAGAGGCGAGAGACACCGGGCACACGGTCAGGCTGGGACAGTGGAGAGGGTGTCAAAGACATTCTGGGGCACCCATTCTGAAAACCAGCCCCTGAATAATAAAAACGAAATATTTAGTTACAAGGGACCTTAGAGACCACCTATCTCAACCCCTTCGTTTTAAAGTTGAGGACATGTTGGCCCAGAAAGTTACCATCGTTTTCCATAGAGAAGAAATGAAAAGATAAACAGACCAAAAGGTCCTTGCCCAAGGTGACAGAGCTGGGAACATGGAGAAGCCAGGACCAAAAGCCAGTTGTCTTCTATTATTATAAAGTTCCTGTATGCTTTCCAACATACTTTATATACCAATGACCTGAATTTCTGAGATCAGATAATCCTCTTGTATTAGAAATCCACAATTAGAGAGAAACACTAAATAGAGAGGCCAATTTTCTGATTCAAAGACTGAAGTTCTCTTCCCTAAAGCCCTGTATTCTCTTTGAAACCCTCTCTGCTTTTTAATGTTGATGTACTGCTGCCTGAGAGGAGCAGCTCCAACAGGGACAGAAATGGTGACTCTGAAAATGCAGCACAGATGAGATGGGGAGTGGGGTTCCTGAAGGTTCAGAGGACACGATGGTCAGTCCCCACAGTGAACTGACCATCTGGAGAATCAAGGAAGATTGACTCAGACTTAAGACCCAATAAGGCCATGAGATCACACAACAGGGACCACCCAGCTGGCCAAGGCACAGGCAGGTCCCTGTCAGACGGTGGAGACATGGGCCTCCGGAGTGTGTCCATCTGTCCCTCAACCTTGTCTCAGGAGTTTGTACCTCTGCTGGCAAAAGGAAACACACTCCAATATTTTCCAAAGGATAATGAGCAAGACTGCTTAAATAGAGTTCACTTAGATGTAACCTCCTTGAGCTATTTTAGGGTTATATGGAAATACAGATCATTTCTGGCTGCATCTGTACCTGTCTCCTGATCTTTTACCAGCATAAAAGAATTTGTCTGGGGCGCCTGGGTGGCTCAGTTAAGCATCTGCCTTCACCTAAGGTCACACGGCTCAGACCACATCAGGCTCCCTGCTCGGCAGGAAATCTGCTTCTCCCTCTCCTTCTGCCCACGGCCCCCCCCTCACCCCCCACCGCTCGTGCTCACTTGCGCGCTCTCTCTCTCAAATAAATAAATAAAATCTTAAAAAAAAAAAAAAAGAATTTGTCTAATAGTTCTGTCCTGGCACATGCTCACCAGGCAACTGCTCATTTTCTCATGTGTACTCTGTACTATCTTCTTGGCCAATATAAAGTTCATTGGAAAAATCTTTTCTATTATCTTGATGCTGCTCTGAGTGGGCATCTCTGTAAGGTTAGTGGCGCAGAAGAGGTTTTACGTTAAAACAGGTTTAATCCAGAAGAGAAGACAATGAATTCTGGACCCCGTGGTCAAGGGTGTGGCTCTGCCCCTTATCTGAAGTCAACCCAGCAGAGAACAGCAGTGGCAACTCCAACAAAGGAAACATGAGGCCAGCACTTGGAACAAACTAGAACAAAATATGCTCAGGAAATGTTTCAGAATACAAAAGAGTTATGTTAGATGAGCTCCAAGAAAAGCTTTTGAACTTTCAGTGGGGAGATCCTTGCAAAAGAAATAAATTTGATAAATCTTGTACACAAATCAGAAATGGGAATGAAAGTAAAATACAAGCTTATCAACAACCTCCACAACCACAATACCAGGGGATGTGACTGCCTCCAAAAAGTGACTGACACAGGAACAGGTATGAAAGGTAACCATTTCCAGGAAGGGAAGTTTCAACAAGGCAACCAGCAGCCTGGCTTACCAGATCCCAAATCAGGGTGACATGTTTTTCAAAAGGGATGCTATTAATCCAAATCCAGAGGGTGAAGGAAATGAGAATGGAACAAACATGTGCTAGCGGCACATGATGCTAGGGGCAGGAGACACCGTGCTAGCAGCTGTTGGTATAGCACCTCATTTGATCCTCGTAACAGTTCTAATGAGGCACGTGATAGTCCCATTCTACAGCTAATAAAACAGATGTTCTTAAAAACTAGGTAACATTCTGCATGGAGCACTGGGTGTTATGAACAAACAATGAATCATGGAACACTACACCAAAACAAATGATGTAATATATGGTGATTAACATAACAATAAAAAATTAAAAAAAAAACTAGGTAACATGCGTAAAGTCACAATGCCAATAAGTAGAGGAGTGGGCATTTGACCTGGGACTGTTTATTATATGTGAACATCTTTTTTTTTTTTTTTAAGCAGGTCTTACTTATTTTAATTTCCTTTGGGATTTATGTCATTCACTTGACAGATATTTACAGAGAAGCTGCTACATAAGATACCACTATTGCAGATGCTGGAGATACAGCGATGACTCAAGTCTCTGCCTTGAAGAATTTAATTCTAGTGCATTAGTACTTCAAAGCCTCACTATTTCCAGTTTAGGGTCATGAAGAGGAAAGACAGGGAATCAGTGACCTAAAGAATTTGAATGTTCATCCATCTGTAGGAGAGCTGAACTACATACGCACTTGGGAGCTTACCAGCATTCATAATTCTGACTTATGAATGACTTAAACACACACCTACAACTTCAATACATAATATGAAGGCTGTCACACCAGTCAATGGTAACTGGATACAAAATGTGCCCAGTCCAAAGAAGATGCAACCAGTTGAGGCACTCTTAATATCACTAGAGAATCACTTGAGGAAGTAAAAGTTATATGAGGAAGTAGAATGTTCTGTGTACTCCTGCCAATAAAGACTTTCTTAATAACTATTTGCTGAATGCACAAATAATCTCATCAGTGAAAGAAAAATATCTGAGAGAATAACGTTTTAAAAAATGACTTAAAGCTCTAACCAGAGAGAAATAAAATGAGTTTCCCATGAAGAGCAAAAGAATATTCCCAACCTACTAACCTGCCTTTAACGGACCTCAACAGAGAATAAATGAATAATCTGGTCACTGGGGTAACAAGACAAGTATTGTCTAAGCAAAACTTGCCTTGGTGAGCCATGTGGCAAAGTAAGTGTCAGGAAAACAGGTGGGACTCTTAACCTATGGACTAGATCCTCCAGGCAAACAGAGAGGGCCCTTCCGGCAGACCCACACAGGCCAACTCACGAAGGAACCAGCCTGGCTGGTGGTGGACACCATTCAAATCAGATAAAACTCGTGCAATGTCAACTTGTCCTCACGGTGAACTCCATCCAAAGGGAGATGGAATTTTCTGTGTCAGATTGTTTGGATCATAACTTGATGTCATTGCTGGGCTCTCCCTGCCTTCATTCCCTTCTTGCCCATCCTCTATGAAAAGTGGCGCAGGGTAAGGTAAAGGTGGACCCATACCTACGAAGCAAAGCGTTTTAGAGCCTGGAGGCCCACCTATCCTTCCAGGACAAAAGTTAGAAAACACAGGTTTACAAATGTGGCAAGATGGTAATGACTGGTGAACCCAGTTGAAAGGTATGTGGGTTTCACTGTACTACTCTTTCAACTTTTCTATACACTTGACATTTTTCTAAAAAAAAAAAAAAAAAAGTTTGAGCAAACAAAAAGAAAAAAACATGCAGCATCAAAGAACTCGCAAGGGAGAGGGATGAAAACTGTATCAGTGCCCACATCTAGGGGCAAACACTCAGTGATAAGCTCTGGATAACTTTAAACTTTAAACTATCAACTTGTACCAACAACCTCAGAGATTAAAAAAAAAAAGAGGTTTGGATCAGGCCCTCTCTCACCTCTGAAGGCTGGAGCCATGTGCTAACCTGCGGAGACCCCTGTCCACGCTCCCTCCAGAGCAGGCACCAGGGTCCAGAGACTGCACCTGAGCTCTGTGACCTGAGGTCACTCTTTTCCCTGACCTTCTCAGAGACAGTGGCAGACACCCTCGTCCGTGTCCGAGGACAGTAACAGCACCAAAGGATTAAGCAGGAGCAGTTTTTCCTATGCCTATAATTGGCAAAAGAACTGCCAATGTCGAAGTGGAAAAATTAGTTGCCAAGGGATGAAATTCATTCAAATGACAACCCATTCCATTGCTGGCCATTCCAGGAAAGTAGGGAGTGGAGCTTTTTAATGGGAAGGAAATCTGTTACTCTATATACCCACAATTCACTTCATGACCTAGTCCGGAAGGAAGAGAAATCTATTTGAGTTCAGCACCTGCCTGACTAGTCCCCTGTTGACCTCCCCACTCTGTGCCCCCTCAACCCCACCCTCTGGAGGGAATGGAGGACCAAAATAGCTCCCCTCTGTGCTCCGCCAGGACTCACAGGCGCACCACAGACTCTCCCCGGAGGGCACAGCCTGACTTCCAGGGCTGGGATTTACCAATGTCACTCAGCAAGGTGAGGATGGCTCCTTCCCGCAGGCCACAGCAGTTCTCAAACTGGTTCAGGTACTGTCAAGAAGGTGAGAAGAAGCATCAGAGTGAGCAGTCCCCGACCACCGACAAGCCCACAGTGTGTTTTCCCAGCTGAAGTCATCTGAGTGCTCACCCCAGCCCCGGGGCTTTGGGGACGTAGGCTAACAGGTGGCCTGCGCAGGGAAGTAGGAAGCAGTAGTGAGAACTCCCAGAAGTCCTCACGTACTCACAGGTGAGGTGTCTGAGTCATTCTCAGAGGAGGGCTTTTCAGGCTCACCTGAGCCGCAGTTCTGAGGGAGGCAGGCCAGAGGCCACACTCTGCCACAACGGGACCACTGCTCCTGCATCCCCAAGAGGTTAGGATGGAAGGCACTCACTGTACACCACGCTCTGACCACTTCTCCAACGTGGCCAGTGGGGTGATGATGGTAGCGGGGGATATTTAATGAGCCTGGGACCCGGCAAACCTCTACACGATTTAGCTCAGTGAAGCTCTACCCACGTTGTCTCATTTCATCCATCCTCCCACTGCCACCAAGGGAAATACTGCCGGCATTTGCACCTCACAGGTGAGGAGCCTGAGACTGGCGAGGTTCCGTGAGGTCTGCTCACACAGCCATCCCAGTGCGGCCCTGGAATATGAGGCCGTGTCTAGCTGAGGCCTGAGCTCAAACACGTGCCCTCTCTGCCCTCCTGGCCCTGGCTCAATATGCTGCTGGCGGCTGGCCTCAAATGAAAACAATGGAGAAAATAACTTCCCAGCTGAGGGTTATAGTCATTAACCAATATTTATATCCAAGAACATCGAAGAGCCCGTTTCCTGAGCTGGGCATACAGACTTCACTCTTTCAGTCAGTTTTGGCTTCTACATTTGCTCACATCCTGGCCAAGCTGGTCTCTCAGTGCGCGGGGGGATAGGCTTTGAACTCTTGAGAGGAGGGAAAGACAGGCTACCTCATTTGGAGCACAGAGAGAACAGAGGTCTCTGGCGCTCTGGGCAGCGGCGCCCTCCCTGCACTGCCCACCCCATGTGGGGGGACCCCACGGACAAAGGCCCCTTAGAGTGCAAGGGCTACCCGCCTCCCCCAGATCATCTTGTGCCCTACGCGAGGTCAATCACGCTGCAGTTTTCGTCATCTTCTTCCCTGGCTGACTGGCTCTTCGCGGCCTGCATGATCAAGTCTCAAGTTCTCTGCCAGGCTTCCGAGCCCTCCATAATCAGGTCACAGCCCACCAACTCCCATGCTGCCCTCTAAGAACCACTCAACTGCAACAACATGACTCGAGCTCCCATTTTAAATAACTGCATTTAGTAATCAGATGATTGTCAAAGGTTAGGAAAACAAAGAGGAAAACTGAAGCATTATCAAGTTCCCCATTTCTCATCCGTTATCAGTCCCCAGCTTGTAGGTCATGCCAATGACTGTTCACATCCTGCTGCACCACTCCCTCGACCCGCCTATCTCCCATGGCAGGAGAAAGCCACTCAGGCAGATCAACCCTTGTGGAAAGTTTCCTTTACAAAAAGAAGACAGAAGGGGCCAAAAAAAGTAATGGAAACAGCACATGATGCTGGGTCCAGGAAACTGCCAGACAGAAGAAATGCTGGGGTATCCTGCCTCCCCGCCCCCCCCCAAAAATATTGTGACCCTTCTTCCAGAGGGAAGAGTTCAGGGAGATGTGCACTAACAGAGCAACCTCTTTTTCAATACAAAAACAACTTAGTTGTCCAGAGACAACTTCTATTTTGCCTCATACTATGTGGCATTCTTCAGTGTCCTAGATGGAGAGGTGGCCTGCAGTTGGCTTCCCATGGGCTGTGACCCAAGCTCTGCCACTGTAGCCGTGTGAGGCCTGGCAATCCACCTCACCATCCATCTACATCCTTCACGTGGGAATCGTGTTGTACCAGCACCACAGGGATGTTGAAAATCAAACAAGGCCAAGTGTAAAAGCCGGTTGTATGATCCCGTTTCGGACGACACTGGGGAGGGGGCCAGACATGACCATCCCCGAGACAAGGAAGGGCTGACGTCACCCACCCTGAAGTACATGCTCTTGTAAGGAGGAGTGAATGCACTAGAGGGACAAATGCCCACATGGTGAGTCAGTTGGTGGCTCTGGAACATCAGCCCAGTTCCCTGATTACTAAGCCAGCTCCCTTCCGGCTCCACTCTGTGACCCTGTCTGCAGTGCTGCCACATCTGGGGGACAAAAGCCCTGATAGGACAGCAGTGACGTGGACGCTGAAGGACAGCTGGTGGCCCTAACATGCCCAGGGAGGGAAAGTTTGTTTTGGAACTGGTCCAGTCTTTCCCCGTCCTCAAAATCTGGTGACTTTTTCTTGTCATTTTAGTAATCATGGTGCAGGACATACATACAGCGACCCCTCCCTGGCTTTCCCCTAAGGGCTTCTGATTCAGTCTCTTGATTCACATCATGCACGTCGCCCCACCCTGAGCATGGAAGAGGGGGATCTGAGAAGGAAAAGCAAGCCCACTGAAGTCACCACGGCTGCCCAAGCTTCCCGGTGAGGAAAGGGGCGAACGGCGTCCCCGCTGCTCCCCGCCACCCTGGAAGCCTCACCTTTCGGAGATCTCCTCCCTGGCAGTACTCCATGGCCAGCAGGGGCAAGTCATTGGGGGCCAAGTTCTGCATCCCCTCGGGGACGTCCCGGGCAGCCACCACATTGGGGTGGTTCAGCCTAGGAAGGAGACAGCAATGAGGGAAAAACCCAGGATCTGGCTCAAACCCACTCTCCTCCTCTGTCCATTTTACAAGTTTTACAACAAAGGCCCGGACAAGCCGAGGGCCCTCTGGAATAAGCACGAGGACAGAGGTCAGGCACGGGCTACTTACCTCGGTGCCAGGTCAGTTAGCATCCACCCAGCACCATGAGCTCAAGGACTGTGAGTGCCTCATGTGCAACTTAATTTTCTTTAGAGTGCCCATATCAAGTCCTCACTATACTTCGAAACTGCTTTTAAAAGCATAGAAAGTAGAGGGACTTCCAATCTCAGACCAGTCACGCAGGGATGGGGGTGTGTGTGTGTGTGTGTGTGTGTGTGTGTGTGTGTGT
>NW_027397079.1:39047149-39139843 GCF_003265705.2 Callorhinus ursinus | reverse complement strand
TCTGTGTGTGTGTGTGTGTGTGTGTGTGTGTGTGTGTGTGTGTGTGTGTGTGTGTGTGTGTGTGTGTGTTAAGAGGTTCACGGAGGGAGCACCTGTTACAGGTCTTGCCAAAAGCATAGAAAGTAGAGGGACTTCCAATCTCGGGCCATTCAAGCCGGGATTAGGGTGTGTGGGTGGGTGGGTGTGTGTTTTAAGAGGTTCATGGAGGGAGCACCTGTTTGAGGTCTTGCAAAACAACTAGGTTGCTAGTTTACCTAAATGCTTACTTAAACCCCTCACCACGTGGGAGGACAGCACCCATGCACGGCCTGACAGTCCCTGTCTCCACAATGGAGGAATAAGTATCTGCGATCGGTTTATGGCAGTGGAGAGTCACATACCATCTCAGAATCGGAAATATAGGAGGGAAAAAAAAGGATCTCTGCTGTGACAAAGGACAAGTCACTGTGATGGCTATCTTAAATTATTCAATATAAGAAGTAAAGCTGACCAAAAGCCCAGAGTTGGACACTGAGGGCCACTCCTCTAGAAGTCATCTGTTATCCTGACTGAGGGACTGAGATTTATGACTCTCTTTTCCAGATGCAGCAGGTGGGGCCGTTGTTCCCGATCCCAAAGCTCAGAGGGCTCCCTCCAGATTTCATTGCAATGCCTCAAAGCCCCGCGTCCCCCCTGCAATGACAGCCCTGTCTTGGCTTGGTGCGCGGGGGCCCTCACCTTCTCATGATCTGGATCTCCAGGCACCACCGCTCTCGATTCCGGGGGCTGAGCTCCTGCCGGCACTGCTTGATGGCAATCTGCTCACCTGTTTCCTGAAGAGAGAGCACGCACAGGGACAGGAGGAGCAGAACTCCCGACCAGACCCACCAAGAGCGCCATGGGTCAAACATGAATTGTCTCCTTGGGGCCCGGAGCACGGCCCGCAGGACCTCTGGGATCCCAAGGCCCACATACGTGTCCTCTGATAGATGTCCCCAAGTCACTTGCCAGCCTCTCAGGCTGGCCTCCACACCTCCACCTCTTGCCTGACTTTCTCACTTCTAGCCACCCAGAGTCAACACCAAGGCCTTGTTCAGGTCCCCCCTCTTCCATGAAACCTCTGCTCACCATTCCTGCCGAAGAGCTTTCTCACTTCTCTGAGCCCCAACTGCTAGATAGAACCACAGGACATTGCTGGTATTGACCATTTTGACCCATGCCAATGGCACCTGCCTGTGACTCAACCTAACAGTTAATGCCACACTGCCTTCATACTTCATGCAAGTTTCGTCTCTCCAGAGAGAGGGCAAACCTAGCAGAGCAGCTGGAACACAGAGGATGATTCAGTTTAGCATTTCCTAGCTCTGTGACCTGGGGCAGAGCACCTGGTCTGACTCAGTTTCTTCATCTGTAAAATGAGAACGCCTACACCCACTTTCCAGAGCTATCCTGAAGCTTAGTACCTAGCAGTGTCCAGCTTTCAGCAGGCGTCCAATAACACTGCTGGGGACAGAGCAGACCCATGTCACACAAGTACTCCTGGCGTCCAAAATCCTCTGCAGCTTGGCCCCACCCTGCCTTTCCAGCCACTCTCCCAAGAAGCCCCCCATCCCCTCCCCCAGCCCACGCATCTGACACTGCAGCTGTATCAGACCAGCTGTCCAGTCCCGGGCTTCTCTGGTCTATGCTCTTGCTCGCGTAGGTGCGCAGGCGCTGCAGGAACCCACCTCAAGGGGGTCTTACTCTGCTCTCCAAACAGGCCACTTCATCACACACACCTACCAAAGACTTCTTTCCTGTAGAGTCATAGCTTTATTTTCTTTTCTTGGTTAGATTACAGGCTTATCCATCTTCACGCACTTTAACCTCTTCTCTAGTAACCAGCACAATGCCCTCCGCCGAGAGATTTTGTGAATGGAAGGGAAGGCAATCAATAAAACGTTTGTGAATAATTAACTGCCTGCCTGTGTCCTGAGGATTAACTCATCCCTTTTCCTTGGTACTCTAGGCAGCACCAAGGAGCCCCAGGGGACAGACTAAAAGGAGTGAGCCCTACGGCTACAGTGCTGGAGGCAGCAGGGACAGTGACTCTGGCCTCAGGTGCTCTGCCCACCACAGGAAGCAACTGCTGCCACCTCCTCAGGCCCACGGGGCCTCCAGGATGGCTGAGGGACAGTGGGTGTCCCTGGCCATGCCTCTAGTGGCAGAGGCCTGAAAGCTGGGCCCACCACCAGTGAGCAAGCTGACTTATACCAGCAACCTGTATATTCTGTGTCCGTGCAGCAACGAACGACCTCCCCAACAGCCCTATGTACTAGGGAAGAGCCACGCCTGCAGGATGGTTTCAGCAAAACCTCCAGCAAGAAAAGATGGCAGAACGATACCAAGATTCTACTACTTGCCCAACTGAAGAAGGATATTCTAGAGGCCCTGACAGACCATTTTCTGAGTTTTGTCATTTTAGGAAACGCACCCTGAAAAGAATCCCCATTCTTGTAAGTGTAGCAATTCATACGGTGCTGGATGGGACTTGAACAAGACACGTTGAGGGGCACCTGGGTGACTCAGTCGGTTGACAGACTCTGGGTGGCATCTCAGGTTATGATCTCAGGGCTCTGGGCTCAGCGGGGAGTCTGCTCAAGATTCTTTCCCTCCCTCTCCCTTTCCCTCAGCCCCTCCCCCTGCTCACACATATTTCTCCCCCTCTCTCTCTCAAATAAATCAATAAAATCTTGAAACAGGCACCTGGAGAAGTGTGGCAGGACCTCCCCATGCGCACGCGCTGTCTTGCAGCAGGAACTGCAACATGGGCACGCAGCTACCAAACTGGCCGTGATCCCCGCAGGAACACAGACCCACCCAGTAAGGAAAAGAAAAATGGAAGTCTCCAAACATGAGCAGAAGTAGTCTAAGAAAACCACTGAGTCACTGATTGTTAGACCAATCCCTAAAACTGACCTTCGAGAAAGATGAGCTTCAGAAAGAAGCCTCTTGTGCCTCATACAGTGCCAGTGCCAGAAAAGAGACAACACCTCTATGATATTCTCAGAAGTTGCTTCTACCAGATCCCAATATTGCTGTGGTTAAGCTGTGTGTCAAGCAGTTCCCTCACATGCCTATTTTTTTTAACAGCTCTACTGAAATATAATTCACATACCACACAATTCATCCATTTTAAAGTGTGCCGTGTTAACGGTGTGGGGTACGGTCAGCATAGTACAACCAAAACCACACATCAATTTTAAAACATGTTCATCACCCCCCAAGGAAACCCCACATCCATTAGCAGGCACCCTTCCCCCAGCCCCTTGAGCAAGGGCAATCACCTATCCTCACAGATTCACCTGTTCTGAACATTTCACAAATGGAATCACATGCTAAGTGGTCTTCTGTGATGGCTTCTTTCACTTAGCATGATGTTTCCAAGGCCCACCCATGCGGTAGCCACATGCCTATTTTTGTAAGGACACACACTCCTGAGGGTGCAGCCCGTGGAAGCAGGCATTGATAATCAGGTCCTACCAGACCATTCACACATTGCTATTAGAACCCCGATCTTTGGCCCAGATCCCTAGGCACTCTCTGAAGAAGAGCTGATCTCTTTCAAAAATCATAAATCCTGTTGCTATTGAACCAACCAGTGCAGCTGTACAAGTGAACTCAGGTAGAAATCCATCTAATACTTTTCATGAGTTAGGGAATGTGTGAAAATACTGTTTCTTCAATTGATGTACAGACTGTTAGATCTCACAAAACGTTACACCCTCTACATCGTGAACTTCCCGATTCCTGTCTGTCCTCAAACGGATTTAAATTTGCTTTCAGGTTTCACTTCCCCTGAATGTTCAGACTGAAACATTTTAGCCCAGTTCTATGGTAACTTCATCAATGGCAGCTCTGACGTGCCATTAGAGATGCTTGTTTCCAGTCAGGTGGGATCTCCATGGAAACTGAGACTGGAATGTACGGTTCTACAACTGATGGGCCAAGTGCAAAACGAGGTAACAGTGCCAAGGGAGTCCATTCAGCAGGTAATCTTTTAATGGACAGTCTGATAAAAGTAACGGTTTAGAACAAGATACTGCAACTCACGGTCTGTCATCTCAGAATGACTCAGAGCTTAAATCAAGATATTTAAAGATCTGCACCTATTTTAACTTCCATACACAGAACAGTTAGTTTTTTGTGTTTTGTTTGTTTTTTACTGCCGCTATTAACAAATTGCCACCAACTTAGTGGCTTAAAACATAAATTTATTTCCTTACAGTTCTCGAGTCAGAAATCTGGTACAGATCTCACTGGGCAAAAATCAAGATGTCAGCAGGGCCGTGTTCTTTTCTGGAAGCTCTGGGGGAGAATAAATTTCCTTGACCTTTCCAGCTTCTAGAAGCTGCCTGTATTCGTTGGCTCAGGGTCCCTCCCTCCATCCCCAAAGCCAGCAGGGACCAGTTGACTCCTGTCACATTGTATCACTTGGACACTGACTCTCCCGCCTCCCTCTTCCACTTTTTTTTTTTAAGATATTCACAGGTTCAGGGGTTAGGATGCAGACATCTTTGGGAGGGGCCATTATTCTGCCTACCGCAGACAGTATGCTTCCTTCATAAAAATGACAAATAAATCAAACCCCAAAGGTAGATTAAGTGATTTAGAAAATATTTTAGGTAATCTATACATTGGATAACTGTAGATAATTGCAATCTTCTGTTCAACACTCACTGGATCTAACACACAGCTGTTACCCGGCCCAACCCAGAGTCCAGAAATAGATTTTGATATTGAAGACTGATATTAAAGATTGAAGATTTGATACTGGCCTCAGTATCCTAATTCAAACTAAAAAGTGAACTTCGCAATATGAATACTAAACACATTGTGGACTAACTGGGCACAGACATCAAAACTCACTTTCTGTTTGTGGACAACTCAGCTTAGTCCTACGGTTTCAGGGGAAATCCTAACTCCCTAGGCTTGGGAATGTCTCATACAGATACAGACACACTTAAACTTTTCTTACACAGTGACCCTTGAGGCTATTCTAAAACATTACAGTTTTCCATGAATAATACTTCATTTGAAACAGAAACCCATACAGAATGACTTTTTGTTACTAAAAACATACCTGCTCTAGAAAGCAAAATTCAATTAAACAGTTCAGAAACAGACTAAAAATACCAGCTTTGAAACCCTGGGGAGTTTGTTCTTCACTAGCAATGAAACTCCAAGAGCAGCGGATGACTTTCTTTATTTGGTTAGAACTTCCTAGAGTCTTAGCTCAGTTCTGTGGAAACCCACACTTGGCGCAAACCATCTCAGCCTCCAACTTCTGGTAAGGGATGCCTCATGTGGGACAAAATTTAAAACTGGTTTGTATTTTGAGAAAATGGAGACAGGTACCAACAGTGTTACCCATACTGAATGCAGTTTATCATGAAGGTCCCTCAAGTCTGCGATTCTTTTGTACATGAAAACAAAACTTGTGTGGAACTGGGGTATGGTATAAAGTGGCGGGGGGGGGCACCTCCTCAGATGGCTGAGAGCTACCAAAAGGTGTGACAGCACAAGTGAGCTGAAGGTCAGTCTACTCAGGAGCTGACCCAGCTTCCCAGAGTTAGCCTTCTTCACATGAGGAGGGGAAATTCACTGGAAGCCAAGAGGTACATTCAAACCTCTGGCTCAGAAACCTGTTTCCTGTTACCGTGGCAACCATCCAACAGGCCACTGTGGTAAAAGGGGGTAATTAGTAATAACCAGCTCATTCCTTCTCAGGCCCTGCCCTCCAAGATGAACACTTCAGAGAAGAAGTGCTAAGCTAGGCCTAGAGAGAGCCTAAGGACAGAATTCAGGTCTGAGAGTCAAAAGGTACAGGGTCTGGCTACAGCTTTCACCACTGACTCAGCCACGTTGACCAGTCTAGGCTGAGAAGGCTCTGAGTTCAACCCATTCCCTTTGGTGTAAACAGCCAACAGACACAGAGGCCTCCAAACTCACCCACAGGGGCTTATGGGGTGAAATAAGTCAGGGTGTACCTCCTTCATCCTTCACCTGGTATATGTGGGACACTGAGCCCACTAGTTTAGCTTCTGGGTCTTTATCCATAAGAGGGAGATGACTCTACCCCTCAGGCAAAACGAGATGGAGTGTCTGACACAGAGTGAGCCTTTAGCAAATTACAGTAGCATCATTTCCTTTCTCTGGCCTTGTGTAGATGTTACTCTACCCATTTGATTTGTCTTCTCTTCAGACTCTCTACAGTCTGTCTCCTTCCAAGATTCTGCTCAAGTTCCCTTTCCTCAAGGAGCCTTCCCTCTCCCCTGAGCATTCACGAGAGAATATGGATAACGCATCAAACACAGCTGGTACAGGACACAGCCATTCATAGTTCTACACAATTCGGCGCCCATATTTAGACCTATTTAATATACTGCTAAGCATTCATTTTACCTCCTCAATTGGAGCATAAAGACACTGAGGACAAGGTTGTTTCTTTTTTTCCCCCCTAATGGAGCTTGGGTCGGTGCTCAATAAATTCTTAGTGAATTGAATGAAGTCTTTAAGACTTCCAAAACACACACATAAGCTGAAGTGAGCTTAATCTTGTCCAGTGAGGAAACAAGTCAAAGTCGGTACTACTTTGGAGAGATAATTAGTAACACCTTACTTTTTATAGCTTTATGATAGCCAGTACATTCATTACTTTGTGTCATCCTAACAGGCATCCCTGAGAAACCAGACAGCAATTCCCAGCCTCTTTCACAGCAAAAGTGCACAGAGAATATATTTGCAAGGCACCCTGGGTCATTTCCAGATCCTTTCAGAAAGCAGCGGCCCTATTTCATGCCCAAACATGCTGAGAGCCAAGGAGATCAATATCTTTAGCATCCTCAAAATCCATGGGGGAAGTTTGGGCCCAAAGCCATGAAGCTGGCAAGTAACAGAGCCAGGACTGGAACCCAGGTATGGGTGACTGGGAGTCATGTGGTTTTCCCCCCTTATTCCCAAAAGGTGCTGCAGGCTGAGGTCACTCAGGTCATCTTTTTCTTCTTCCTCTGTATTTAACAAAGGTCTTATTGAAAACATCAGCCTATCTACTGATAAACGGTTTGTGCTGACCCTCGGGCTAAGGATTTATGGGAGTACAGACACAGCAAGGACTGCCAAGGCCCATGCTTGGTAACAGATTCCATAAACTCAGGGAAACCGGGGTAGGGGCATTTGGTACACTGCCCTTGCTAAGAAATATTTGTTTTAGAAAGATTTATGCATGTTGTCCTCCAAAGGAGAGTTTTTCCCTTAGTGCTTCAAAATGGTTTAGACTGATTGAAGAGACCTGAGAATGTTCTAGGGGTGTCCATAATCTTGGATCACCCACCATGGAAAAGCCACAAGCCACAGTAGAGAAAGCAGGAAGTTGGGATTTGAATCAATGTAGGTTCAGATTCCAGTTCCTTCACTTACTAGCTTAGCCTCTTTAGGTAAGTGACCTAACCTCTCTGTGCTCCAATTGCCTCAGCAATAAACAGAAATAAAGACAATAGGCTGGCTTACTTGGAGGTGTGACTGTTGACCTCGGGATCGTGAGCTCAAGCCCCACTTTGAGGGTAGAGATTACTTAAATAAACTTAAAAAAAAAAAAAAGGTAACAGTTCTTCCTTTTAGGGTTATGCAGGCTGGAGATAAAACATGTAAAATGCCTAGCCCACTGATGGCACATGGTAGGTTCTCGATAAATGATAGGTCTGATTACTGGGCATCACAAATGTGACTGAGGATACCAAGGCTTAGATTCTTTTATGCAATTGCTCTTGTGATAAACTAAAAAGTCTCTCTTTTGTAGACAAGATAAAGTATATGGAATATTAGGAAACGTACATGGTTGCAAAGTACAATCGTTATATGTGTATACAGATATATGTATAATCATTGTATGACTGGAGTTAAGTTGTCAAAATCACCTATCCCACCAGCTTTCTTCAAGAGGCTGTGAACACTGGCGCATCCACCAAAGAATACACTACTCCTGTTCTGATCTTGGACATCAACTAAAGAACCTCCTAAGCACCCACAGCAGACCTAAGGATTTCCCCACCCGAGGAACAACCCAGGAGGGTGACGGAGAGCTTCCCGGACTGAGCCAGGCTCATCAGCAAGGTTTCACTAAGTATGTGTGAAAGTTGACTCCTCCTGCTCTCTCAGGCCTCACCTTCTATTCCCCCACTAAGTCCTAAAATAGCTCGTAGATCTGCCCACTTCTCTCCATCTCCAGCCACCTTCAGCCGCGTCCAATCTCTCACCTGTCCAATCTCCAAAAGCTTCATGACTCGTCTCCCCACATGACAGGGCAGTGCCAGTGGTGTCCTGGTACCAGCTCTTCTGAGAGCGGATTGTTAAACATTTGGGAATTCAGTGAGACCGGCTAATTAAACTGTCAGTGGCTTGAAACAAGCCATAGTGGGAGTAGTTACCCCATGGAAACTGGTAAACACTACTACTCAGGATGTTATTTTGGGGAGCCAATTTCCCAGCACATCACTGCCTGGGCCCCTTCCAAACTCTTCCTGCAGTCAGAGCAGACCCCCTTCCAACAGCTTCCTGTTGCTCTTCAGATAAAAATGAAAGCTCTTGGCAGGGTCTCACTGTCACTTTCTACATTCCAGCCTCCCTTGCAACTGGCTCCCCCCTTCCTCCCTTCTGGTCCTGCTGGCTTTTCTGTCCCACCTGCTTGCCAAGACCTGCCCCACCACAGGGGTTCTGAATAGGCTGCTCCCTCTTCCTGGAACTCTCCTCCCACTTTCTTAGCCCGGCTAAGCCCGGCTAAGCCCGGCTAACTTCTACCAATAACTCAGGTCTCTGCTTAAGTGCCACTTCCTTGAAGCAACCCCCCCTCCACCCCCCACTCCCGACCTCCTGACTAATCCCACCTCCTGGTATAAGGTATCACTGCCGTGGGCCCCTCTCCATGTCACATTTATGATAGTTGGGAGCTTACATTTGTAATGACAGATTAATGGCTCTTTCCCCTTTCCAAAAAGATCTTTAGAGGGGCGCCTGGGTGGCTCAGATGGTTAAGCGTCTGCCTTGGGCTCAGGTCATGATCCCAGAGTCCTGGGATCGAGTCCCGCATCGGGCTCTCTGCTCCTTGGGAACCTGCTTCTCCCTCTGCCCCCCCCCCATGAATAAATAAATAAAATCTTAAAAAAAAAGATCTTTAGAGAAAGTGAATGACTATGCACATAACGTGTGTATAACATAAAGACAATTGCTATGGGGGAACTGAAAGAAAGCCAAAGCCAGACAGGGCCCTAGCTGACCAGGAACTTAGAGCCTTGACAAGACACATTCTTATACACAGACAAAAGGGCAGTATATGAAGCATGCCAAATGAGTGGAGCTGAGGGAATTCAATGGAAGAACTAATTTCCATTGAATGAAGGAGTCCATGGCAGGTTTATTGAGGAGGTGGTCTAGAGCCGATCTTGGAGGAATGGGCAGAATTACGTAAAGCTGTCCAGGAGAGAGAGGCTTGTCCCAGAGAAGGCTCAGCCAACCAACTTGTTGAGAGCCAACAAGCGGAGGTAATGCTAGAAAGATAGGGTAAGGCCAGACCGTGAAGAGGCCTCAAACAGCAGAATAAGGAGTTTGGCTTTTAAAAAATAAAGATAAAAAAAGAAAAGAAAAGAAGAAAGAACAGTGATCAACAAAATGAAAAGGCAACCTAGGGAGAAGATATTTGCAAATGATATATCCAATAAGGGGTTAGTATGCAAAATATAACAACTTAACAACTCAACACCAAAAAAAGCCCCAATAATCCAGTTAAAAAAAGGGCAGGCGACCTGAACAGACATTTTTCCAAAGACATACAAATGGAAAATGGACACATGAAAAGATGCTCAACATCACTTATCATCAGGGAAATGCAAATCAAAACCACAATGAGATATCACCTTATACTTGTCAGAATGGCTAGAATCAAAAAGACAAGAAATAAAAGGTGTTGGCGAGGATGTGAAGAAAGGGGAAGCCTTGTGCACTGTTAGTAGGAATGCAAACTGCTGCAGCCACTGTGGAAAACAGGATGGAGGTTCCTCAAAAACTTAAACACAGAACTATCATATGATCCAGTAATTCCACTGCTGCATATTTAATCACAGAAAACAAAACCACTAATTTGACAACACTAATATCTGCACCCCTATGTTTATGGTTACATTCAGAGCAGACCACATTTGAGCCAGTTGTGTTTCTATGGCCCACTTGGCCATAGGGTTTGCTGGAAATAATTTGCATTATTTATAACAACCAAGAGAGAGAAGCGACCTAAGTGTCCATCAACAGATGAATGGATAAAGAAGATGTGGGATATATATATATGCAATGGAGTATTACTCAGCCATAAGAAAGAATGAAATCTCGCCATCTGTGTCAACATGGATGCACATAAAGGGTATTATGCTAAGTGAAATAAGTTAGAGGAAAAAATGTCACATGATTTCACTTCATGTGGAATCTAAGCAAAATAAATAAAAGAATAAGAAAAAAAGTAGAAACAGACCCATAAATACAGAGAATTAATGGTTTCCCAAAGGAGAGTTGGGGGATAGGTGAAACAGATGAAGGAATTAAGAGATACAAACTTTCAGTACCATAAATAAGTCATGGGGGGATGAAAAGTACAGCATTGGAAATAATAGTCAATAATACTATAAGAACACTGTATGGGGACAGACGGTGACTATCTCACGGTGAGCAATGCATAATGTACAGAATCATCAAATCATTATGTTGTACACCTAAAACTAATATAACAATGTATGCCAACTATACTTCAATTAAAAGATAAAATAAAAATGAAAAACAAACTAAGGGTTTTGAACAGGGGGAGGAACTTGAAAGTAGTAATTCTAGAAGACCAATCTATACACACGCACACACAATTTTTTCAGGCCTGCATCTATAAAGCCAGAAACAAATTCCATCTGACAATAGCTTTCCAAACTCACAGAGCAGACAGAGGTCATTTTGAGCTAGAGATGACAGACACATGGCACAGCTGGACAGAACTCCTTTTGAGGGAAACCAAACAACTCTAGTTCAGCTGCTGCGAGACAGATGCTGTAGTCAAGAATCTAAAAGCTGTGGCCTATCTAGAAGCAGCCCAGACCAGGTTTATGTGGGGCCATAGAATGATGTGGCTCTTATGTTGTAATGCTAGGCCCATGGTTACATTCAGAACAGAACACATTTGAGCCAGTTGTGTTTCTATGGCCCACTTGGCCATAGGGTTTGCTGGAATTCTGGTTTCCGGGTCGAACGTGGGAATTGCCGCCCTCCAGCTCTGGCTCCCGCATTCCTCCAGGGGTCATTCCATCTACTCAGAGCTGACAGGACTCAGGGCAGGGCCTAGAACGTCTTCCAACTAACTGATAAAGGAGGGTGGCTGTCTGGAATGACGCTCTCATGTGGCTGGCCAGTAGGCTTGATGACTCTCCCGCGGGCTTCTGCAGCGGGCTCCTAGGAAGCGGGGCACAATCTGCCATCCCTTCAGCCCATAAAAGCGCTCAGCAGCCCCTGATCAAAAAGCAGGTGCCTTCCTTCGAGGACTTCACAGGTCTGATTTTGGAGTCAGAAAGCTAACTTTAGTTATTTGGTGACTGAGGGTTCCCTAGAGCAGTGGTCTCCAAATTGGGTGTATGTGCACCAGGGTTACCCAAGACTGGAGTCCAAAAGAATTAAAAAGAAATTAAGCTTTTCTGATATTAGCTTTATGACACCCTCCTCACATTATTTTTCAGAAGAGCACATATCACTTGTGATTCCGCAGGCGCTGGTGGACAGGGGCCCAGGCTTAGGTAGATTATGGATTGTATTATCCAATTTCAATAAAATGACTCTCATAAAATGGACAAGTGCCTAAAGAAATTCCTGCAGAGAACTTCAGTACATGTAACACCAGCACAGGCAAACAGGAATATGGAAGAACTAACACTCCTCTTGTGAGAAACTCATTTCAGACACAGAAGGAATAAAAACAATGAGGATCTAATCAGATCTAAAAAGAAATCAGCCCAAATAATTCCAAATTATAAAAATTCTTTGAAACATGGATTTTCATCCACTACCTTTAACAATAATTCTCACTTTCATATGGATCTGTATATCCTGTGCTGTGCAATATTGCAAACAATACTGGGAAGGTATCATAATTAGTACATATTTAAAATATTTTTAAAGCAACTTTTTAAACACAAATATATTTTACTATGGTCATCCTTTAAATTTTTCTATTTTTGTATGTTTTGTAACATGTAATATATTAGTACAGGATAGTGTGATGGTAGCACAGATACTAATTTAAGATACTAAAACCGAGGCTAAAAACTTAAAATATTTGTACTGTTTATTTGGGGAACATAGTCAGTAAAGTTTGGAGACCACTTAGAGTCAGCTCGGCAGCTCTGAAGCCCCTTCCCAGTTCCACCTTCTCACTCTCTCCCAAGAAGCCCCTGGCCAAAGGTGAGCCCCCTCCCCCACCCAGCACAGTGTGGGGCAGAGGTGATTCCAGGGGAACCTGTCTTCCCCTCCTCCGACCCTTGCTCGCCCTTAGCTCTTCCCAGCTCCACAGAGGCCCTACCTGATTGTGCCATCGGATGACGTTTCCAAATCCCCCTGTCCCAAGTCGTTCTTTCATCTCCCAGGCCCCACATGTCTGGGTTGGCAGAGAAGGTGACCAGCTCATACTGATGCCGTGCTAGCTCTGTAAGCAATTTGGAGTGGGGGACAAAAGATTAAGGTTAAGAAAAAATGAAACTCATTGAGATAGACGGAGAAGGTAAGAAATAACATTGCCCTTCTATGCGACAGACGAAAAACCTCAGCTGGTTTTCATTTTGTAAATAAACCAGGTTGTCTGGTTTGTTTTTGGGTTTTGGTAGCAAACTTTTTTCTCACCTTCCCCCACCCCCACCTCAGCTGTTGTGGAAGGAGGCAGGAAGGAAAGACACTCAAAGGAGACGTTACTCCACACCCCCTGAACTCGAAAGGGCATCCCAGCCGAGACTCCAGCAAGGGGCGCCCTGCCTCGCGCGCATTCTGCTCAAGGTGGCAGGGACAGAGTCTAACGTTGCGTTTCCCCACGGTCACGTGTGTCTTCACACAGTCCAAATGAATCATGGCTCTCTCTCTCCTAAAGCCACCACTTCCAAGAGGCCACCTGGAACCACCCGGGCCAGGGCTGTTCCGGGCCTCCCAACTCCAACCCGCGCAAGAGATAGGTTTGTACGCCCAGAAACCCCGACTTTTAAACTCGACAGAAGTTCCTTCGGGAGCCTCAAGTGAGGAGGGAGGTGCGAGGAGAGGCGGGCTCTGCAGGTGGCACCAGGGCCCCCCCCCCGCGGCCTTCCGAGGGACTCACCTGTTGGCAGGGACGCGGGGCAAGGGAGCCGCTCCCCGGGGCGGGGGAGGCGGGGGCTGGGGCGGCAAAACCGGGGGCTCTGGCACCTCCCCGAAGACATTAAAATGCGGGAATCTTAAACCTGCCAGCCCAGCGCGACTTCCTCAAACACTTCCTGCTCTGACGTCACGGAGCACGTGGGCCGCGGCCGGCCCTTAAAGGAGCCGCGGGGGGGGCCTCCCAAACCACGCCCGGTACCCGCCGCCCGCGGCCGCGCCGGGGTACCCCCTCGTCCTCGCCCAGGTGACTCTGGGAGGGCTGCGTGTGGCTTCTAGGCGGCTCCGGTCAGCCCTAGACAGGCTGTGCTCCGTGAGATAAAAGAGTGCCCCTAAAATGAACCCGAATGCGCCAAACTCTCTTTAGACAGTGACTTTAACCTGATGTGGTTTCTGGGACAAGGGGAGATGGGGATTTCCTCCCCAGAGACCTCCTGGGGTGAACTTGACACCGGTTCCTAGATTTTTAACTAGGTGGAATTTCCCGCGCCCCCCCCCAGGATTTATTTAGGGACTGTTTACAAGAGTTGCCCGGGCCTCCTCTCCTCAGACTGCGTCCCCTTTATCTGGAGGATTTTTGGCTCGGTATCAAGAATGATAAATCACAGCTGTATTCCCTAGGAGCGTCAGCCCCCACTACCCCCTTAAAAAAAGTAAAGAAAAGGGGGGGGAAATCTCGTAGTGTTAACGAGAAATTGCAGTTTCAGCCGCAGTGATGTAGGGAAATTGTGAGAGAAGCTCGCAGCCCTGAAGTTCACCGTTCTGCTCCTACCTACTTGACATCATTAAGGTCTTTTGCTATGGTGTTTCTCAGGTCTGTGGCGTTATGCTATCACACAAAGGTGGTGTGCGTTGGTAAATTTACTCAAGCAGGAAAAAAGGCATTAAAGGAAACCTTAAGATAATAGCTCGCATTTATAAAATGCTTACCAAGTGCCTGGCACTGTCTACATACACTCTATACTTAGAATTCGACATTCAAATCCTCAAGGCAACCCTACACATGGGACAATAACTGCATTATTGGTATCTCCGTTTTGCAGATGAGAAGACTGATGTGCAGAGAGGAAAATATGTCAAAGGCACAGGCCAGTAAGTGGATGAACTGATGTTCCAACCCAAGCGGCTGGTTCTTAGCTCCAAGCTCTTAATATTTGGTTAAAAGTATCATACTAAGAATTTCAGAAGGAGGCAAACTGGATTTTGAATCCTAATACTGCTATTGACTACTCTGAGATTTTAGGGCCAATTACTTCACAACTCCAGGCTTCCATTTCTCTTCTTTAAAATGTGGGCAACATTAGGTTGAATTGCATGAAACTGCCATTTTTTAATAAAACAGAAACAGTTGAAACACCAGCCACAAACATCAGTTGTTTCATCTGGTTCAGCCTAAGAGCAGCAGGGAAGACAGGAGAGTACACAAGTCGGAGAAAGGAACCAGCAGGGTTGTAGGGAGTTCATGGTAATAACTATGCGTGACACAGGGGACACTCCTGCCTGCACGGAGCCTGAGGCCAAAGTTAACTCTTAGGAACATGGTTAGACATGGTGGGGCTCAGAGCCCATGGCAAGAAAGAATTCTTGAGACATCTTCGGTACAAAAGGTGTTTTATTAAAGCATGGGGACAGGACCCATAGGCAGGAAGAGCTGCTGCCCCAGGACTGTGAGAAGCAACCAATTATTGGGGGAGGTAAAAACCAAGGGAAGTTTCCGAAAGGACTTTCATATACTAAAGAGGACTCACAGAATCCTGGAGGCCTTGTTAATTGTCAAGCTAAGGCTGTTTTTCCCTCTAACAAAGCATCAACATTAAGACAGCTGGGAGGGGCGCCTGGGTGGCTCAGTCGTTAAGCATCTGCCTTTGGCTCGGGTCATGATCCCAGGGTCCTGGAATCGAGTCCCACAGGGGGCTCCTTGCTCAGCGGAGAGCCTGCTTCTCCCTCTGCCACTCCCTGCCACTCTGCCTACTTGTGATTCCTCGCTCTCTCTGTGTGTCAGATAAATAAATAAAATCTTAAAAAAAAAAAAAAAAGACAGCTGGGAGTTTCCTGGAGGAATGTTACACTCTGCCTGCTTCAATGGGCTGCAGGTTATAAGGAAATTTAATTTTATCTACATTTCCTTCTGCAGTTGTTCCCCACATCATTCAGAACAATTCTGACCCTTAAATCTTTAAGGTTTTTGAGGGTGGAAGTGCTTATCTTCTGTAACTTCTTCCTGCTGAATAGGGGCGTAGAGATGTATAGGAGTTACCAAAGTCAGAGGCAGCCAATCCAAGGTTTCCAACATATATGAACCTTCTTGAATAGAAAGGATTATCTGTCAGTTGGAAGTTATGGCAGTGAAGAAGTCTTGGCATCAGGCAGGGAGACACAAGAAAAGACAACAAAATAAGGTTAATATTATAATGAGAAAGAGAAGCCCAATAAAAATGGCATTGATAGTTAACTAAAATTTTTCTCCAGTCCTTTATTGTCGTTTAAAGAGAAATTTGAGATCTTCCACAGGTTCACAGGAACAAAAATCACGTTAGTTTGCTCATTAGTTTCCCGTGAAGGAGGTACAAGTTTTATTCTAGATCTAGAAGCCCATGAAGAGTGCCCCTCTATATTGCAGTGGGAGCACATAATATGACCCGATAGGGGCCTTCCATTTTGGAGTTAAATCCCCTGCTGTATTAGATTTCCAATCCTTTAAATAAACCATCTCTCCCGGGCTTATATGGGGTGGGTTGCTGGTGACTATCAGATCAGTTTTAGGGAGGATACAGTTTGCATTTTCATTTAGAGATTTGTGAATTAACCTGGCCTCAAGTGAATAACAGAGCATCATAGTACCCACCTATTGGTAGGTCTACAGTGAGAAAAGGTTTTTCATATGGTAACTCAAAGGGACTCAACCCTATTGATTGTTTTGGGGGCAATCCTCACTCCGAGAAGCCCTAACGGTAAAAGAGTAATCCAGTTTTCTTGAGTCACAATGCTTAAAATAGGGTATCTACAAAGATGTGTTATTGAAACATTTTCTCTATAGTCTAATCACCCTCATTTTAAATCAGAGATAGCAGGGTGCCTGGGTGGCTCAGTCATTAAGCGTCTGCCTTGGGCTCAGGTCATGATCTGGGAGCCCTGGAATTGAGCCTCACATCGGGCTTCCTGCTCGGTGGGAGGCCTGCTTCTCCCTCTCCCTCTCCCCCTGCTTGTGTTCCTGCTCTCACTCTCTCTCTCTCTGTGTCAAATAAATAAATAAAATCTTTAAATAAATAAATAAATCAGAGTTAGCCAAATCAAGACTAATTCATTTTTTTTAAGACTAATTCATTTGATAAACAAGTCCAGTTTTAACAAACTTGGCCTAATTATTTACATAAGCTCAGCAAGAATAGTGATTGATGATAATAGATCTTTTAGAATGTGCTTTGCTGGAACTTATTGTAAGGAATCTCTAGGTTGAACTTTTAGTAGCATCTCTAGGCCAGAAACCAAGCCAAATACTTGCCATCAGACATGCCTGCAATACCTGTAGATTTGGGAGAATTCCTCTTCCTGAGGTCGGCAAGGTATCCTGAGTTTCCTGCACTGTGCCAGGAAGTGACATTCTTTACTCACCTGGTAAGGCTGCTGGAAATTCTGTAAGCAAGGTATCAGGCCAACATTTCCATGGGGCTCTATTGGCTTCATGCTTCATAAAGTCAACCTTAGTTCCTGAAAGCTGTCTGGTGACATCTGAGTCTATGCAGGTCTCTCAAATATGATATTCCAGTCAAAGCCTTGGAAAAATAACTAATGTTTCTAATGATGTCCTGTTACAAGGAGAACAGACTCTTATTGAACCTATGCAAATGACTATGATTGCCGTGGAAGAAAGAATGCTTATTGAGACCTTTTGAATTTCAGAGGGTTCCACTAGAGAGAAAAGTTAAATGCTTCAATTTGTTCACAGAGGAATATTTTATCCTATTTCTGTACATCATGGGTATCTTAAGAGAAATTTCCTTAATCTGGAAGAGCAAACATTACAAAACCAGCAATGTTTCAAACAAAAGTCACAAAAACCATAATCACCTTCTTCAGTTCATTTAGTCTCATGTTACTGATTCTTGGTTCCATGTGAATGAATGCAGCTTTTAGTTCTGGAAATTTTTACCAATTTTAGTTTTAGGATTTTAAAGATATCAAAAACCCGTTTGTCAAAAGCCTTTTTTATGAATCTCCTTGAAGATGAAACACATTTCACAAGAGAATAAGAACAATAACTATAAATGATAAAAGACTCAAAAATGGACATGGTTAAAGTTCTGATGAGAGGTTACAATATAGCTGGCAAGGAAATCTGGTCATTTCTGTGACACATAGCATGTCAATAATCACAATATTAAGTGATGGCCTTATACCAAAACATATTGAAACTTTGGGAATTGCATATAATCTCTAGAATAGTTATAGCATTTACCCAAGCAATACAATCCAAGTCTTATTATTTGTTTAACAGTGCTTCCAGAATAACTTAACATATCAAATAAGCAAGCCTATTGGTCAAAAAGACTTCATTTATAATTTAAACCTTGGGAAGTATGTTAAAAAAAAAAAACTCAGAAAGTTATAAAGCACATGCCTGAATAGTGGATTACAGATCATTACCATGCTTATAACTTATTTATTTAGCCTATAACCAAGGTGACAATAAGAGATTCAAAAGGCAGATATGTAGGGTTATATAGCTATTACCAAAACTTACCTCCTTTAACATTGAGATTTATGTAATCAGAGACCTGATAAAGAGAAAATAAAAGTTTTGTTTTTCTGGGCAGACAAAAAAAACCCAAACAAACAAGGCTTTGTTTATATTTTCTTATCAAGGGCAAACCAACAGCCAAGAAAACTTTTTTGAACAGAGAGAAAAGCAGAATTTCAATCTCATACCAGTGTACCTTTAAAATCCTTTCCTTTTGACTTTAACCCTGACCACATATAAAAAAATTCCTTTCCAGGGGCGCCTGGGTGGCTCCAGTCAGTTAAGCATCTGCCTTCGGCTGAGGTCATGGTCCCAGCGACCTCATCGGGCTCCCTGCTCAGTGGGGAGTCTGCTTCTCCCTCTCCCCCTATCCCCACTCACGCTTGCTCTTTCTCTCCCTCTCTGAAATAATCTTTTTAAAAAAATTCCTTTCCAAAGATTTCCCTATATAAACCCTTTACAACTTTTTCGTTCAGAGTTGCTTCCCTTATTTCCATCAGTCTTAACTACATTTAGCAGAATTTTGCACTCTTGAAAAATTATCTCCAGTGAAAACTAAATAGTAACCAATTGTGAACTGTTATGATAGAATTTTTTCAATAACAAATTTATAAATACATTTCACAATTTTAAAAACAGGTTTTTTTCATAGTACAATCTTTTAATAAAGCACAAAGCATATTTACCAATAGACCTAAGTATCCTCAGCAATAGGAAGCTAAAAGCACAAACCTAAGTTCAGTAATCAACACTCTAGTATTTTATCTCATTTGGAAAAGGCCTAGATGTCCAATGAATTCAATCCCATTTATTATCCAAGTAAAACTTTAAATTTTCAGTTTACCAAAGACTTTGAAAGCTATCTTAACAATTACCCATGAAAACTTTGAGACAAAAAAATTAACCATCATTTTAAGTCCTCTTTTTGCTGACAAATTGCAACAGAGATAACACAAACTTATTTGACTTTCAGCGAACCTTGGCAGAATAAAAGTTTCACACTTAATGCTGATTAACTCTAAAGACATGTGTATCTAATTAAACCAACAAATTTAAATTAGTTTAAATAACTGAATTATGTTCTACCTGCGTCCACTTAAAAGTCAAACAATTTGTTCCCCATTTTCAATTTTTACCTGGGGTGCCAGTGGGGAAATCTGAAGTGGGCGGTGTATGCAGGCTGCACCTGAGATGGTGGGGTGGGGGGAGGGAGGCAGTAGAGGTAAAGTGCTCCAGAAGGCAGAGAGAAAGTGTTCCTACTTCTAAAACTTGTCAGCTCAGACAGATGAGCAGACTCCATGTTTTTTTTTTTCCCACCAACGTGGAAATAGGCGGTCCATGTCAGGCCAGGGAAGACAGGGAACTTACCAGAAACAAAAGGAGTTTGGGCAGCTGCTTGGGAATATTCCATAAAGTCCCCATGCTGAGGTAGACTAATCAGAGACTCTTGGCTCCAATTATAGCCATTAACCCAGGAAATGAATGAGGGAGAAGCTCCCACATACTGCTAGAGTAACCTGGATCTATTAGGAGGAACAGTGAGAGAAGAGTGAGAACCTGTATACACCGCCCACTTCAGATTTCCCCACTGGCACCCCAGGTAAAAATTGAAAATGGGGAACGAATTGATTGACTTTTAAGTGGACACAGGTGGAACATAATTCAGTATTTAAACTAATTTAAATTTGTTGGTTTAATTAAGATACACGTCTTTAGAGTTATCAGCATTAAGTGTGAAACTTTTATTCTACCAATTTTGTACTTAAGTAGTCAATAGGGGACATTGACAGAAAACGGCAAAGATAGAAATCCATCATGGTCTAAGCGACACTCCAACACATGTAGTCTTTGCAGCCAACTTCTCTAGGAAACAGTCCCTGGTTGGGTTTTAATTCCTTCCGGTACTGGTTTCGGCCGGTTCCCAGTAGAGGTCCCGCGGCCAGGAGCCGCTATACCAGGGATGTTGGGAGGATCACATTAGACCAATGAGGAGGAAACTTCACACAGGAGTCTTAAGACTGGCAGCCGTCCTGGTGACGTAGGTGGCTGTCCTGTGCCCAAGACACAGTTTTGTATAAGGACAGAAATGAAGGGAGGGCAAGTTTCTGGGTCTTATTACCATTCCGGCCAAGGTACCAACATCCAGCCAAAAGGCCGACTTTCTCCTCCCCATAGAGTAGCCACAGGCAAGAGGATTTCAGCCTGAGCAATTGACATGAAAGTGTTGCAATAAGACCACACTCCCTGAAAAGCCCCTGAAATGAAAGTAAAGGGAGAGGAGATGAAGTACGCACTAAGTTTTCACCGAGGCTGGGAGTCCAGACGAGAAGACTCGAAGCCCCACGTTGGGAGCCAACATGCTATGGTTTGAAGTGGTGGGGTTCGGAGCCCACAGCCAAGACAGAATTCTTGAGACGTCTTTGGTGCAAAAGGTGGTTTTCTTAAAACACGGGGACAGGACCCATAGGCAGAAAGAGCTTCTGCCCCAGGATTATGAGGAGCAACCGATTATATACTTGGGAACTGGAGGAAGTAAAGACCAAGGGAACCTCCCAAAAGGACTTTCAGGGCGCCTGGGTGGCTCAGACGGTTAAGCATCTGCCTTCCACTCAGGTCATGATCCCAGGGTCCTGGGATCAAGCCGCTTTGGGGCTCTCCGCTCGGCGGGAAGCCTGCTTCTCCCTCTCCCACTCCCCCTGCTTGTGTTCCCTCTCTCGCTGCGTCTCTCTCTCTCTGTCAAATAAATAAATAAAATCTTAAAAAAAAAAAAGGACTTTCATATGCTAAAGAAGCCTCAGGGGATACTGGAGGCCTTGCTATTGTCAAGCTAAGGTTGTTTTTCCCTCTAGGAAAGCATCAACATTAAAACAGCTGGGAGTTTCCTGGAGGATTGTTACACTCGACCTGCCTCAAGTGTTTGTCAGTGGGCTGCAGGTTATAAGGAAATTTAATTTTATCTGCATTTCCTTCTGCCTTTGTTCCCCACATCAATATGTCAAACCAAACAGGTGGGTCATCAGGTCATCAGTGCCCAGGAACACCGCCCCCCCCCCCGTTTTTACCCTATCATGCTAATTAGCAAGCTCAGTTTCAAAGCAGGAAGAGAAAGGAGCATGATTGAATAGTTGTAAAGCACTTAGAATAGTGCCTGATGTATTCCAAGTGCAACATAAGTGTTTAACAAAACAAACATATTTATTGAGCACCTAGATGTTCTGGGCCCTATGTAAAGTTTGTTTGCTATATGACATCATAAAAAATTTCTCTTTAGGGGCACCTGGGTGGCTCAGTCTGTTAAGCGTCTACCTTCAGCTCAGGTCATGATCTGGGAGCCCTGGGACTGAGCCCCAGATGGGCTCCCTGCTCAGCGGGGGGTCTGCTTCTCTCTCTCTCTCTCTCTCTCCTTCTGCCACTCCCCCTGCGTGTGCTCGCTCATGCGCGCCCTCTCTCTCTGTCAAGAAAATAAATAAAATCTTTTTTAAAAATAAAAAATAGGGCGCCTGGGTGGCTCAGTCGTTAAGCGTCTGCCTTCGGCTCAGGTCATGATCCCAGAGTCCTGGGATCAAGTCCCACATCCGGCTCCCTGCTCCGCGGGAAGCCTGCTTCTCCCTCTCCCACTCCCCCTGCTTGTGTTCCTGCTCTCGCTGTCTCTTTCTCTGTCAAATAAATAAATAAAATCTTAAAAAAAAATAAATAAAAATAAAAAATTTCTCTTTAATCCTGTCACTTCTGCAAATCACTGTCCCTGAGAAACTTAGCAAGATAGCCTCAGCCTTGCCAAAGATTTGTTCTACACCATTATAATTTAAGAGTTTAATTTAATCAATTGCTCAGCTCAAAATAACTTGGTTTTCAATGGAACATAAATCTTTCTGATAAGGTAACATATATTTAGATCTTTTAAAATTTGATGATGGCCCAGGAAGGGGCCTCCAGATTTTATCATATCCCACCATATTTATCATCTTAAGCCCTGTTTTCCCTCAAGATAAGACATGTCCACTGCCTACATCTGGTCTCTATCCTTCTCTAGAGACATGAGCAGACCATTTAAAAAAATTTTTTTCAGATGCAGCAAAAAAACATATCCCTTTTTCTTCCTGCTTTGGGGCTTAGCGTGCTTTTGAGCAGTGACTAGGGTAATCAGGAAACACTGAGCAGCCTGAGTGCTTGGCACAGTCCTGAGCACCACTAATCCAGGGGATACAAGCAATGTAACTCTCATCAAAGGTACCTAGAATCTTGTTGAGGACATAAGATCCACGGAAAGCCATCAATTGATGAGTAATAAGGACCAAGCAATAAAATATGTGTGCTAATTTGTTCTGCTGTAGAGGCAGAACTGTACTAGTGATAAGGATAAATTTTCTAAAGGGTTTATTTTAAAATAAAATTTCTGAGGATAAATCAAAGATAACTATCCTCTTACGCAGTCTTTTTGTGTAATCAGTTGAGAAGACTCTGCTCTCTTACCTAATAGCAGCCAGGCAAAGCAGCACTGAGCTCTTCTGAATGAGGAAAGAATTGTTTTCTGAATAATCTGGGAACTGAGTCATACATAGTAAAAGGAGACAGATTAACAGATAGGAAGGCAATGAAACAGACCACTCGGAATAGAAAGGATTTCCCCAGCCCCCAGAGAGCCAACTCTGGTTCAGTGATTTCAGCAACTCTTATCTTTCCAATTTTGTTTTACTCCAGCCCTGCAAAGAGAAGACTCTGCAAGTCAGAACTTGCTCCTTCAACAAACAAAAATTCTTCTGCCAGAAAAGTTGGAAAACTCGGTAGTTGGAAGACATGAAGAAACCGTTTTTCTTCCAGGGGAGCTGGTGGGAGATGTGGAAGGGCCGGTGGAGACTGAGGGCGAGCATGAACTTCAGCCTGGACCTCTTGGGGATCAGCACAGAGCTAGCTGCAAAAGAAGGAAAGAAAATGCGGCTCACTTCCGTCTCTGGGAATGAGATCTGGGCCAATAGTGAAACTTTAGAGAAGCAGAGACTGCCAGGCCACTGGGCCTCAAATCTTGCATGAAACACTGAAAGCTGAGGACTTAAGGGCACTTGAGTCACCCTTTCTGGAGAAAGATAGCTTGGGGGAGGAAATCACTTTGCATGCTCCCTTCATTTTTACACACACGTTTTTATTCCAGTAAATCAAATTAAAGAGAAAGAAATAACTAAAGGACAGCTGCCCAACCTTTGGCAATGGTGGCAGGGAAAAACTGAATACAGCCTGGGCTTATGTGCTTATACCACCTGGCAGGTGTGTTTCTTCTCTCACTTCCGTTCTGAGCTTTTGCTCCGTGGAAGCAGAGATTTTGTTCACTGCTACATTCCCAATTCCTGGTACATGACAGAGATGTAACTCAGTGTAAATTTACTGAACGAATGACTGAATTGGCCAATGCAAAGACACTGTATTTTTTAGCACTTGGTTATACATAGTGACTGGAGTCTGAGAGACACGGGTTCTAATCCTGGCTCTGCGTTTTCTTGGCTTTGAGAACTCAGGGCACTTTACTAAACCTCACTGAGCCTCAGTTTTCTCATCTGTCAAATGAGGGCTAATAAAACCTATTCCTCACGGTTCAAAGGTATAAGTGAGATTATATACACGAGGTGCCTAGTACAGAGCCTGGTGCTTGTTAAGCCCTCTCTGAATAGCAGTTATTAATGCTGTTATCTTTTAAATGCAATAATCCTGAAGTCAGCTGAGATCCCTGTCTTCTGTGATTCACAGTGAAAGGGTTTCAGACCTTCTGCTGCCCCTTACAGTAAAAGACCTCTGGCCCTTTCACCTTTCACATCTCTCCAGGAATTTGGTGTAAGAGGTGGTGGTGTGTGATGGTAGGTGAGGTGGGTGGCATGTGTCTTAGTTAACCTCTGATTCTGAACTCCTACCTTTGCAAAGCTCTTTTTTTTTTTTTTAAGATTTTATTTTTAGGGACGACTGGGTGGCTCAGTCGCTTGGGCATCTGCCTTCAGCTCAGGTCATGATCCCGGGGTCCTGGGATCAAGTCCCACATCAGACTCCTTGCTCAGCGGGGAGCCTGCTTCTCCCTCTGCCTCTGCTGCTCCCCCCTGCTTGTGTGTGCTCTCTTTTTCTGACAAATAAATAAATAAAATCTTAAAAAAAGAAAAGATTTTATTTTTAAGTAATCTCTATGCCCAGCATGGGGCTCGAACTCATGACCCCGAGATCAAGAGTCGTAGGCTCTACTGACTGAGCCAGCCAGGCGCCCCCGCAAAATTCTTAATCCCCCTTTTTAAATAGGTCCTCTTCTTTACCACCACTGGGTATTTTGTTCCTACACCTCTAGTCCAGTCCTTCAGAGCACCGCTGATTTTTTTTAGAGAGTTCATCTTTTTATGGAACATGTTACAAAAGAGAACTAATCATAAAGAACAAAGCCTCTGTCATCTTTGGACCCCTCGGTTGCTTCTTTCTTTGCTTTCAGTGTCTTCTCTTGTGCTGAGGCACCAGCAGAGGAGGTGTTGGGACCTCCTTGCTGGGGCAAAGGCACCAGCCCCTACACTGCAGCTCAGCTTCCAGATATTGACATTGGCCAGGGTGAGTCACAGGACAGTAAGAAGATCAGATGTTTGGTAAAAAGAGGTTTACCCTGCCATCCAGATAGGTCATTCAGATAAAAGTTTTCTCTGCCAATAGCTCTCTCTCTCTCTCTAAGCCAGGCTTCATATTTAAATTCTCTTAGGGGGTTAAGGGGGGAGCTAAAAGTTTTTCTTGAGTCTGCTGGGTCATGATTGCCTTCAGCTCAAAATAATCCAAAAGCCAAAGTGGCATATTTTCAGGTCGCGTATTCTGGTCCCCGTCAAGACCTGAGTGAATGGATGCAGGTGAACTCAGAGCAAGGCCATAAGTGCAGGTGAGTGCTAGGCTAGCAGGTGTCAAGCATGGTGCTAGTAAGGGCCTTACTCCAACTCAGCCTTCCTCAGAAGGACTGAGCACCTTAGCACAGCTGCAGAAAGGGTGTTCCCACTAATTTTGACACAGTATTAGTTTACTGTTTATTGCCTGCCTCCTCCAATACTGTCAGCCCCTGCGTGCCTCTTTGGTGCCCCACATCACCTACGACAGGCCTCCACGTAATTAATTAATAAATAAATAAATAAATAAATAAATACATGCATGCATTTATGACTGCATAGTAGGTGCTCTATAATTCTTTCTGTATTGGAAGAATGTAATCAGCTTCGGGATCATGTTGCCACCCTGGGCTTGTGGATCCTGTTCTTTGCCCAGGCATGGAAGTCAGTCCTTTCCGTTGAATTCATCCAAATGATCATTCACAGAAGGACTTCGTATTTTACAGAGTTCACCAAAAGTCTGGAGAGATGAGAGAATGTACATCACAGTGCCACAGCAATTTGAAATTAAACATCAGACAACTTCTCTTTAGAAGTTCCCATTTCTACCACCTGGATTTTAGCCCCCACCAACCCTTCCCCCAGCTTCTCAGACCTCCTGCTCTTGAACACAAGGGTAGATCCCTCCTGGTTTTTCATGGAGAGCAGACAGCTCTCCTCAGCCACAACCCCCAACCTCAGCTCAGTCCTGAAGAGGAGCTTGCAACCAGGGCCTGTGACATACCCAACACAGCCTCTAACTTCCATTCTGATTCTCAATGCCTTAGGCTGCAGCCCAAAGCCTGTCCCATGTCCCTGCTGATGTCACACTCACCAGCTTACTAGCTGCAGCTTCTCGGGCTAACATGACCTACTCCAGACCCTCTGTGACCCCCTGGAAGGCTTCCCCTTGGCATGAGCAAGTTCTGAGCTAAACGGGCCATGTATGTGGTGTCTAATTTCTTTCTCTGTCCCTGCTCAGCCACCACTTCCTGTAAGAAAAAGGGACCCGTAGTGATTTGCTATGAATTATGCCTCCCCTTAGAAGGTGAATCTGAGTCAATTCACACTGGTCCAGTGGGCAGGTCTGCAAAGTGGGCAAAGTGGGCAAAAATGGCATGACCCAGAGGGGTAATTCCTTGGAGAAAAAAGAACTGTAGACCCCTATTCATTTTATTATCAGAGGATGTCAGATAATTTAAATACACAGATAATCTCTCTACTTCATCTTGGTCCTTTAAAAAAAATTAGGTTTATAGAGGTATAACTTACACGATAATAAAATTTACCAATTTTAAGTGTACAATTTAATGAGTTATTTTACAAGTATATATAACCTAGTAACTATAATGAGAATCACTCTGTAGAACGTGTCTATCACCCCACAAGTTTCCCCCATGCCCCTGCCATCGACCCCCTCCCCTAGCTCCTGACTCCCAGACCCTAGCACCCACTGATGCAGTCACAATAGTTTTGCAGTTTGGCCCATTTTTACTTAACTTCTTAGCAACCATTTCTGGAGAGCTGCTAAGGTGTGGTCATACTGCTGGGTTGAGCTGGATTTCTCATGTTGAAGAGTCAGAGGCCAGAGATGACCAAACCACTGACCCAACAGGGTAAGGCTCCAGGAGAACGCAGCGCTGAGCTAGCCGAGGCAGGAAGGATGGCTAATCACCGAGTCTGCAGAGCCTCTGCCAAGAATGAGGAACAAAGAGGAAAGGGAAAAGCCAGTGCACAGTCTGGTGGGGAGGAAGACCACACAGCCCGCCAGCCGAGATGGGAACTTTAATCACACACCCGGGCTGTGTTGCAATTCAACTGTCACACCCAAATCCATCCTGAGCCCAGGCTGCCTTCAGCACTTCCCCTTGTCAGGGCTCGGTCCCACCTACCTGCCAGTCCCTTCTTCTCCTTTCTGCAGGAGGCTGCAGGCCACGCTCAGGGCCGCCAGATCACCAAATAGGTAAACTGGATCTTGGTCCCTGGGCCACCCCCCCGTCCTGGCTCAGGAGCCAGGGGGCTCTATCTGAGTGTGTCGCACCCAACTCCTTTCTCCTTTCTCCCGTGGGCCTCCATCTCCAAGTTCAGGCCCTTTTCTCTGAGTGGGAGCATTTCAATTTTTATTGGAAGAAGGAAAAGAAGGAAGGAAATTAACATTATGGAATATCTTTTACCAGAGGGAAGGAAAAATTCGACAAGAAGAAAGATGCAAAATGAAACGTAAAAACCTGGGGCGCCTGGGTGGCTCAGTCGTTAAGCGTCTGCTTTCAGCTCGGGTCATGATCCCAGTGTCTTGGGATCGAGCCCTGCATCAGGCTCCCTGCTCCTCCGGAAGCCTGTTTCTCCCTCTCCCACTCCCCCTGCTTGTGTTCCCTCTCTCGCTGTGTCTCTTTCTGTCAAATAAATAAATAAAATCTTAAAAAAAAAAAAAGAAGAAGAAGAAGAAAAGTAAAAACCTCTCTCCAGGTCTTGATTCCTAACCTGTCCCCCAAGAGCCAACACTGTCAAACATGGCTTGTATGTCCATTACACAGAGGGGAGAAGGGACATTGTTTAAAAGCAACATAATAAACACGTGGCTCTGCACCGTCCCTTCGTCACCCCAGAATTCATCTTGAAGTGCTTTCCATGCCAGCATATGTATTGATTTTGATATAATTTCAAACTTATAGAAAACCTACAAGAATAATAGAACTCATGACCCAGATTCACTAATTATTCACATTTCACTTCTTTTACTTAATCATTTTCTCTGTATCTATCTCTCCATCTACATATTATTTTTCCTGAGCCATTTTAAAGTATGTTGGAGACACTGTACCCTCCCCCTAATTTCCAGTGTGTATTTACTAAGAATAGGACCTTTTCTTACATAACCACAGTTCAATTCTTATAATCAGGAGACTTAACATTGATACTATTACCTGATTCACAGTCTGTACTTAAATTCTGTCAGTTGTTCCACTAATATTCTTTTTAGCTTCTTTTCCCCAGTCCAAGATCACACATGGCATTTGATTTTCCTATCCCATCTCCTCCTTTCATCTGCAAAAATTCCCCAGGCTTTCTTTGTATTCCTTGATGTTAACATTTTTTAAGGCGCACATGCCAGTTATTTTGTAGAACGTGGGTTTTTCTGACTTGATGTGTCTGTTTCAGAGTAGCATCTTGGGGGGCGCATGATGTCATTGTATCCCCCCCACTACTGGTACCCTTGACTTTGATCACTTGGTTAAGGGGAGGTCTGCCGGATTTCTACCCTTGTAGATTACTATTTTCTCTTTGTAATTAAGGCAATTTGTGTAAATGTCCAATTCCTCATCAAACTTTTTCATCCATTCAATTCAGCATCCATTGATGACTTTCCTATTATTCTTTTTTTCCCCCTGGGCACAGAACTTTATTAACCTTGTTTCAGACTTTATTCCCAGGTTTCTTCAGCTTAATTAGCTGCAAAGAATGAATTGTGTATACGCAAAAACTGAAAAGAGCTGCAGTGTCCGAGGGGCTTGGGCTTAAAAATACTGGAGAGTCAGATCTATGAACGAAATTTTAAAAAGCAGTCATAATATAAAACAGCAGCTCCCAGTAACTTCTTCAAGTTGTATCTTCTTCAGAAGTTGACTCAATTCAGTTTGCTTCATTCTTGGAAGCTTCATCGGAATTCTCCACAAGATCTGAAATTCATCATCATCCTCTCGGGTAGCAGGTGGAGCTTTTCCTTCCACAGATTGTTTGGGCAGAGCTTCAGCCGGTCTTCAACTAGTCAGACTGTCTGCACCGAGTTGGTTTAAGATCCTGGGTAGCCTTTCTGTCAGCTGCTTTGTCTCAGCGTGGCCTGAAATGGTGGAAGTGTTGCGGCCAGCGACGCCTGAACTTTGGGGTTGTTAGAGTGCATCACCGTTCCTTGGTCTGTGAACATATTCACTTCTTCAATACCACAGATATTGTTTACCCCGAACTTCTTTAAGGAGAACTGCAGTTTTTTACCATCTGCTGTAGCCGTTCTATGAACCACCTTCTTTCGGCAGGCAGTTCCTTTCCCACCAATGCGCACTTGTGCTTACAGTTTGGCAAGTTTCTCCTGGTTCATGATAGTTTCTTTCATCTCGTTGGATCGGAAATGGGACCGCGCGGGGGAATAGGGTTGGCGCTCAGGGGGTCTCGGGCGGACCAGATGAGATTAGGTGCACACACGCGGGGATGCAAGATGGCAGCTAGAGGGCTCCTGCTATTATTCTTATAGTTGGAATTCTACTGCAAAGAAGTTGGTTTTTTTTAAGCTGGCGTTCCACTATAAAAAAGAGCTTTCCTTTCTCTGACATTTATTTATTTCTGTGTTTGTTTATATTAGTGTGAACTCTTAGATGTTTTTCTTTTTTTCTTTTTTAGAGAGAGAGAGAGAGAGAGAGCCACAAGCACACAAGCAGGGGGAGTAGCAGGCAGAGGGAGAAGCAGGCTCTCCTCTGAGCAGGGAGCCCGATGTAGGACTCGATCCCAGGACCCTGGGGTCACGACCTGAACCGAAGGCAGGCCCTTAACCGACTGAGCCACCCAGGCATCCCACGAACTCTTAGATTCTTAGATTATTCAATGCGTTATAATCTAATGCCATTATTTTTATTTGTTTTGATGCTCAAACTGTTCCAGATGGCCAGTGAAAGCCACTTCAAATTTAAGTGTCCTTTTGATAGGTCCCCATCATTCTTTGAGCACTTCCTTACATTCTGGCGTGAAAAGCTGGTTCAGGATCATCTTGTACTTTCTATGCAGCTACCCTGAAATCAGCCTTTTCTCCCAGGCGCCCCCTGGCTCCTCTTAGTGGAGAATGATATTTGGAAACCAAGATCAGGCTGCTAGCAGCTCATACATTTTCACCTAATTGATTTATCAGCTGAGTATTATTCTATGGTATGTATGTAACATGATTTATATAACCAGTCACCTCTAATGGACATTTGGAGTGTCATCAGTTTTTGCTAACAAAAGCGTGCTGCTGTGAATATTCTTGCACATATATCTTGGCTTACATTTGGACATATGTCTGGAGAGCAAATTTCTAGCAGTGAAATGCTGGATCAAGTTTATACATTCAAAAACATGATATGTTTCCAATTATCCCTTGAAAAGATTAGAAAATTATCCCGATTCCCATATGCTCCCAACAGTGAGGTATGGGAATGTCTGTTGGACCAAATGTTACTAACTCTAAATACTAGCAAAATTTTAAAATTTTCTCAATTTGACTATGGTTTCTTGTGTTACAATTGATGTTGAATATTTTTCATTGGTTTATTGGCCATGTGTATTTCATACCACCTGGTCACATTTTTTTTTCTCATAAGTACATATTTTCTTTATTCTTATTGATATATATACCTTCCTCGTAAACTGAGAAAATTAGCCTTTTGACAAAATTTTTCCCAACTTATTTTCTGACACTGCTTAGTGTTATTTTTTTGTTGTTGTGAAAAACTTTTAAACATTTATGATAGCCAATTTACTGATATTTTGTGGCTTCTGGGCTTTATATTCTGTTTACACAAGCCTTCTCTACTACAAGATTATTTTAAAAATCTAATTTTCTCTTTGTACATTTGTAGTTTCTTTCTTTCTTTTTTTAGGGTTAATGATCCATTTAGAATTTCTTTTTTATGCGGAATAAGGAAGTGATTCAGCGCTATCCGCCCTCCCCCCCACACAAGGAGCTAGCTTATTGTTCTGGCCATTCATTTAAAAATCCATCTTATTGAGGTTCCTGGGTGGCTCAGTTGGTTAAGTGGTTAAGCGTTTGCCTTCTGCTCAGGTTATGATCCCAGGGTCCCAGGATTGAGTCCAACATTGGGCTCCCTACTCACTGGGGAGTCTGCTTCTCCCTCCGCCTCTCTCCCCTTGTGCTCGCTCTTTCTCAAATAAATAAATAAAATCTTTAAACAAATAAAAAATAAAAATCCATCTTATTTCTCACTTCACTGAAATGCCATCTTTATCAGAAACATCTTTCTCATTTGTTTTGAGTCTATTTCTGAACTCTATTTTGTTCAGCTGAACTTCTCAGTTCAGCTCTCTTATTCTCTGGGGTAGGGGGACTATATTAATTATTGTAGCTTCATAATATTTTTTTAAGATTTTATTTATTTATTTGACAGAGAGAGACACAGCAAGAGAGGGAACACAAGTAGGGGGAGTGGAAGAGGGAGAAGCAGGCTTCCCGCAGAGCAGGGAGCCCGATGTGGGGCTCGATCCCAGGACCCTGAGATCATGACCTGAACTGAAGGCAGACGCTTAACCGACTGAGCCATCCAGGCGCCCCCATAATATGTTTTAATATCTGGAAGATAATATGTGAATATATTTCTTCATCATTGCTAATGAAGAAAAGGAAAAGGGATGAAGCAACTTGCTCCAGGCTACAGAGAAGTTAGTAGAATGTGGGGACTCACAACTGCCTCTCGTTCTTCTTCAAGGGCTTGTTTGAAAGGCATTGCCATAGAGCAGGGCTTAGCAGGTTCTGATGTCTCACTAGGATTCAGAAGTTATCAGCGCAGCTGCCTGCCCCGGCCCGCCCCCAACAATAAAGGTCTTGCAGTTAATCTTCGTAATAGATGTTTCTGAAAGATTGTATTAACCAATTTTTTTTAAAAGACACATTTATTCAGTGTCATGATCAGACTATTACATTTAGCAATCAACAGCATGAGTGCAAAAAAAAAAACTACATTAAAACCCTTTGTTGGAATGCTTTACACTTTCCACAGAACAGAAACTAAAATAACCTGTTATACAATTAGTCACAAATACAGTCCTCGAGTTTTTTGCCCATACACATGAGTATTGTCTAAAACATGTCTTCTTTGTAGCAGCTAGGCCCTGCCACCACTGTGCTCGGCTGAGTTCACAAATCTGTTGTAACCTGTAGCTTCCCTGTCACTTCTCTGGCTCTCCTCTCCTGCTAAGCTTTGTTTCCTGGCAGTAATTAAAACCTTCTGCCACTGCCATAGCTACTGCTGCTGCTGGAACCACCATAGCCACCTTGGTTTCGTGGTTTGGCAAAGTATTGGCCTCCACCACCATAGGGGCCAGAGCTTCTGCCTCCAGAATTTCCTCCTTTCATGGGTCCAAAATTTGAGGATTGATTGTTATAATTGCCAAAATCATTATAGCTTCCGCCACCTCCAAAGTTGCTTCCATCATTACCAAATCCGTTACAGCCATCCCCACTGCCACCATATCCACCACCACCTCGACTGCCACCAAAGCCACCTCGACCACTGAAGTTCCCTCCACGACCAAAGTTGTCATTCCCACCAAAACCACCTCCACGACCACCACCAAAGTTTCCAGAACCACTTCGACCTCTTTGGCTGGATGAAGCACTAGCCATCTCTTGCTTAGATAGGGCTTTCCTTACTTCACAGTTGTGGCCATTCACAGTATGGTATTTTTGAATGACAATCTTGTCTACAGAGTCATGGTCATCAAATGTTACAAAAGCAAAACCTCTCTTTTTGCCACTGCCTCAGTCAGTCATGATCTCGATCACTTCAATTTTCCCATACTGTTCAAAATAATCTCTTAGGTGATGTTCTTCAGTGTCTTCTTTAATGCCACCAACAAAAATCTTTTTCACAGTTAAGTGGGCACCAGGTCTTTGAGAATCTTGTCTTGAGACAGCCCTCTTTGGCTCCACAACTCTTCCATCCACCTTGTGTGGCCTTGCGTTCATGGCTGCATCCACCTCCTCCACAGTGGCATACGTGACAAACCCAAAGCCTCTGGAGCGCTTGGTGTTTGGATCTCTCATTACCACATAGTCCATAAGCGTTCCCCATTGCTCAAAATGGCTCCTCAGACTCTCATCGGTTGTTTCAAAGCTCAAACCTCCGATGAAGAGCTTCCGCAGCTGTTCAGGCTCTTTGGGAGACTCTGACTTAGACCTGATGGCGGTGGGAGGGGAATTTTAACGATGCTTACTCTGTGGCGTCCACGGGCAGAAAGGAGTAATCTAACCGTATTAACCAATTTTTATAAAGTGAATCCTTTTTCATATGAACCAGAAAGAGTCCCTGTTGAAAAGAACCTGTTAAAGGTCTTCTAGTAAAGCAGAGTCTTTTTGCAATTGTTGAATTTGCTCCTTCATGTGGGGGGTCTCCTGATGGAATGCGGGCCACCAAATGTGGGGTGTTCTGATGGGGTGGAGGCTGGCAGTGCAGTGTGCGGGTGTTGAGAGAATTCACGGGAGGCAGAACAAAGGAGATAGAAGTTTATTGAATACATTGCAAGGAGTTGCAGACCAGATAGTGAGGGAGAGACCAGCTGCCAGGAGGTAGTGGTGGGGGCTGTCGTTAAAGCCGGGAGGGGAGGAGGTATGGGAACGTATGGAATTTTCCTTCTTTGGTACCTTTGTCCAGGTGTAAGTAACCCACTGGTCAGCTAGGGCTTATGGCTATTTTGAAGTGGGTGGCCTGATGGGCCTGTCCGTCTTCAGCCAGGGGGCTGGGAGTCACTGTGGGCCCTTCTACCGTACTCAGCTTTCCATGGTTCAAGCTGGTTGCCGAAAGAGGTCTCTACACTTCACTTATCTGTTCTGTTATTCATATTTGGAGAAGATATCTGGGTCTCTTAAAAAGAGGCATACCCACCTCATTAGAGTCCAATCACATTACGGCCAGTGTGCGGTGAGACCAAAGATATCTGTGAAAGAAGCAATAAGATAGAGATCAGAGCCTCCTGGGGAACATCCTTTTTATTTCACCAGCATCTGATAGTCACTGAACGGTTGTCTGGCAAAAGTGAGCAGCCAGACAAATGATGGTATCAATGGTCTAAAGAACCAGTTCATCTTCCTTAGTCAGGAAACTTGAAATTGCTGTATAGGGACAGTCAAAGGGCAGAAAAACCGCTGGAGAAACTGGCTCTTCTCACGGGGATGCTGTGGTTTTCTGCAACAAGATCAAGAAGCATCTCTTGCACCTAGATGTTTCCTGACATTGCAGAGCTAGGATTTGGTAAGCATCGATCCATGGCTAACCTGCACTAGGGGCTCCATATAAATCTATAAATTTATAAACTGGTCCTCATGCATAAGTTTTATGACGTACACTTTTCCTATTTAAATGCATTTTTAAAATGCAAAGCAATATATTTCAGGGGGAAAATCAGAACAATACAGCAATGTATTGCACAGAAAGTGAAAACATCCACAAGGCCACTCACAGAGATACTCTTCTGCGATCTTTTTCTACTTAATACTTTCAATGTCTTGAAAATATATTTCTGCCCATTCTTATTCTTTTTAATAGCAGCTTCATATCCCATTGGATGGATGTATCACTTCTTAACCCATTCATGGCTGTTCCAAATGTCAGCCATTACACACGTGGCAATAAACATCCTTGAATGTGTTAATGGGCGCCTGGGTGGCTCATTCGGTTAAGCATCTGCCTTCGGCTCAGGTCATGATCCCAGGGTCCTGGGATCGAGCCCCACGTCGGGCTCCCTGCTCGGCAGTGAATCCGCTTCTCCCTTTTCCTCTGCCCCTCTGCCTGCTTATGCTCTCTCTCTCAAATACATAAATAAATAAATATTTTAAATAATCCTAGAATGTGTATCTTTGTGCACACATCAAGAATTTCATAGAAGTCCCTAGAAGTGGAATTTCGAGTTCAAAAAGTATGCAGTTATAATTGTTGTAATAGTTATTGACAAACTGCTTTCCAAAATATTTGTTTTCCAACATTTTCCAGATGAGGGCTCTTGTGTCTGGTAAACTAAGGGATGCCCTTCCCCTCTTAGCCTAAGTCTTCAATTCTCTTGTGATCACAATAGGATGAAACTTGGGATCCTGGAGACAGGGTCTCCCTCCTCCTTTATTTTCTGTCAGATGCTTACCAAGTGGTGTCCAGATAAAGCCCACACTGCTCTCTGCCTGCCTGGGTGATTGTCCACCACCCTACAGTTTCTCCACCCCAGAGCTGGGTGGCCCCTGGGTGCTGCTGACTTGTGGCTGGTGACCTGACCTGCCGCTGAGCCTCTGCGCACACAAGTCAGCGGAGGTACTGAGGGGATGAGGTGTCTGGACCTGTTTTGCTGCTTTCCTCAGATCAGAAGTTGCAGACCCCTGGTGTCTTCGGATCACAATGCTTTCACTTCTTTGAGGGGACCAAGGGGAAAAGAGAGAGCCATTCCTCACATGCAGAGAATTGTAAAAAGTGTGATTTCTAAACAAAGGCTTAAGAGCCCCTTTAGGCCAGGGCTTTCCCGAGGTCCTTTGGGTACAGATGTATATATACTCTGTCTGGGAAAAGGCACACAGACCTTGGGGCAGCTGCATTAGGAAAACAGACAAACCACAGTCTATGTATCCCACTGACTTCCATTCAGAGGGCAAGTTCATTTGTAACAGGAGATTTTCCTGAGGATATCCTATATATTGCTGGAGTAGTCATTATGACAGTCAGTATCTGAACCCAGGTCTTACTGATTTAAACACCTCTGCTAAGGAACAGCCTTTTCAACAAATGGTCTTGGAAAAATCAGATATCCACACACAAAAGATTGAAGTTGGACCTTTACCTTACACCACACACAAAAATTAACTGAAAGTGGATCATATACAACCCAATGGCAAAAAACCCAAATAACCCAATTTAAAAATGGGCACGGGGGAAGCACGCAACTCTTGATCTTGGGGTTGTGAGTTCGAGCCCCATGTTGGGTGTAGAGATTACTTAAAAATAAAAATCTTTATTAAAAAATGGGCAAAGGACCTGAACAGACATTTTCCCAACAAAAACCTACAAATGACCAATAGGTACATGAAATGGTGCTCAACATCACTAATCATTAGGGAAATGCAAATTAAAACCACAATGAGGTATCACCTCATATCCATTTGGGATGGCTATATCAAAAAAAGCAGGAAATAACAAGGGTTGGTGAGGATGTGGAAAAATTGCAGCCCTTGTACACTGTTGGTAAGAATGTAAAACAGTAGAGCATCTGTGGAAAACAGAGTGGCAGTTCCTCAAAAAATAGAATTACCATGTGAGTCCAGCCATCCTACTTCTGGATACATACCCCAAATAACTGAAAGCAGAGACTTGAAGAATATTTGTACACCTCTGTTCATTATTAGCAATATGCAAAAGGTAGAAGCAACCCAAGTGTCCATTGACAAATGACTGGATGAACAAAAGTGGTACATAAACACTGCGGAAAATTATTCACCCTTAAAAAAACGAAGGAAAGCCTAACCCAGGCTACAACATGGATGAACCTTGAGGTCATTATGCAAAGTGAAATAAGCTGGTCACAAAAAGACAAAGACTGTATGATTCCACTTGTATGAGGTACTAGTGTGGTCAAACTCATAGAAATAGCGTAGAATGGTGGTTGCCCAGGGGAGTGGGGAGTTATTGTTTAATGAGTAGAGTTTTCGTTCCACAAGATGAAAAGAGTCCTGGAGATGTGTGTTGGTGATGGTTGTCTAGCAATGTGAATATATTTAATGCCACTGACTGGTACACTTAAAAATGGGTGAGATGGCAAATTTTACATTATGGGTATATTTTACCACAATTAAAAAATTTTAACAGTCCATGTTAGTTCTCCTCCAATGTAGAGCCTACGTTGTTTCTCAAAAGTGTGCCCCACAGACCACAGTTTCTCAAAAGTTCAGATTCCTGGGCCTCACCCCCAACCTATGGGATAGTACTCTAGGAGGAAGAGCCCAGGAATCTGCCTTTTGACAGGTTCAGATGATTCCTAAGCCCACCAGTTTGAGAACCACCGTCTTACAACCAAATGGCTGATGTGCGGAACACAAGCAGCTTTCTTACACATAGCCTTCCTCATGGGAAAAGTGAAAGCTGGGACCTTGAAAATCAAAATGAACCACAAGGTCCACCTGGCTGTCTCAGTCAGTGGAGCGTGCGACTCTGGATCTCGGTTGTGAGTTCAAGCCCCACGTTGGATATAGAGATTATTTAAAAATAAAAAATCTTAAAAAAAAATGGGGGCGCCTGGGCCACTCAGTCAGTTGAGCATCTGACTCTTGGTTTCGGTTCAGGTCACGGTCTCAGGGTCCTGGGACCGAGCCCCGAGTTGGGCTCCACACTGAGCGTGGAGTCTGCTTGTCCCTTTCGCTCCTGCTCTGCTCCTCTCCCTGCTCGTGTCTCTTTCTCTTTCTCTCTAAAATAAATAAATAAAATCTTAAAAACAAAACAAAACAAAAAAACGAACCACAAAGACATCTTGCTTTTGCAGCATGGGCATGGTCAGTCAGCAACCTGCTCCCTGTCTTCACCATCCTCACCTGGAGGTTCAGGAGGCTGCCTTACAGCTGGGCCTCGTGCACAGCTGACCTGGGTCAGGCCTCATTCTGACATGAGATCAGCCTCTCTAACCTGATAAAATTGGGGGATAATAATTGTCCCACTAGGTTGGCATGAGGATGAAATGAGAAATAAATACAAACTATGCTTAAAGTAGTAAGTAGATTTATTATTATTATTATTATTGTGGAACACTGAAAATAAATCATTTTGGCAACAACACACTATCAGATCAGTCTCTTGAATGCAACAGAAGACCTTCCTCTATAGGGTACAGGGATAGAGCTAATGTGCAGTCCAGCCTGTTACAGTTTAGGAAATAGTCCTTACCGCCCTTCCAATCCCAGGCCATTCCTGCTCTCTGTAATCATGTGGCTGGAGAACCCATTCCTAGGGGACAATTTAACATATACAATTAATTGTAAATTTCTTTTTTGAATAATTGTTATTCCAACACAGGCATACAGTGAAGAAGATTAAAAGAAGCAAAAGGGGGGCACCTGGCTGGCTCAGTCAGTGGAGTATGTGGCTCTTGGTCTCGGGGTTGGGAGTTTGAGCCTCACAGTGGGTATAGAGATTACTTAAAAATAAAAATAAATAAAAGAAGCAAAAGGAACTCGGCACACTTAAATCAAGTCTGTTTGCCCAGAACATGATTTGTACCATCTTAAGTGTCCAGTCACATGCCCAACTGCCCCAGTGCTGGACAGTATGTATTCTCCCTTATTTTCCAGATGGGAAACTCAGAATGGACTGTTTTACTATCTTCTTCTCCCAGTCACGGTGATTAACCACCTTGTGTCCAGTGGAGGTCAGACTAGAAAACTCTGAGGCTTGGGGCGCCTCGGTGGCTCAGTCAGTTAAGCGTCTGCCTTCGGCTCAGGTCATGATCCCAGCGTCCTGGGATTGAGCCCCACATCGGGCTCCTTGCTTGGCGGGGAGCCTGCTTCTCCCTCTCCCTCTGTCTGCTGCTCCCCCTGCTTGTGCTCTCTCTTATCCTCTCAAATAAATAAATAAAATCTTAAAAAAAATGAAAAGAAAACTATGAGCGTTTAAGTAATCATAAAATTACCCCGCCCATGTTACAAATGTACGGGCCTGGATCTCCACATCTTGTTTGGATAACCTCAAAGTATGACAAACCTCCCATATAAAATCATTAATATTATTTAATGAAAAGTGTTCATATATCATCCATGAAACCAAAACCTGATTACTAAAAATAGTTACCCCCCCAAAATAATAGGAAACCTGTTTTGGAGTTTATATAAGACAACATGGCCTTAAAGACAGATTAGAATACCCTCACAGGGTAACTGCTAATAAAGTAAGATATGCTCAATAAAGTCCTACCTTGTCTGAGTTTGGCCCAGTTTCTCTATATATTCTAATTTTTCCAATATAAACAAAATTCTAGACCACATGCTGTTCTAAAAGCTCAAACAGTATATGTCCAATGTTCTTAAAATCATTTATCACAGAAACAGGACAGTTTACTCTTATTTTAATGTTCTGAATACCAGTCCCTCACTGTACTCACTCGCTCTCACAACTTCGGGATCCCCCCAGTACCGTCTCGCTTACACTCAGTCCTGGGATCTGACTCAGCCTCACACCCAGGGGGCCTCATGCAGCACTCCAGCAGTAGTGCAAGCGGGCTCATACAGAGTTCTGCTCATTGACATTCTGACATTCTGCTGGCTATCATGTTGATTAATATTGTTATTAATCCTAACCACAATGCAGACGTTTTAGGGGTCCCAGAACAGAGAAGACACAGACCTATGTCCTGAGGGACCCGCCCGTTGTCAGCTAGCTGGTTCCACAGCAGGCATTTGTGACAATGTTGACGGGGCATCTCCAGTCCCCAGTGTTCCGTAGCCCTCCTGGAGAGTGTCGGAAGTGCCAGAAGTAGCTGGGAGAGGCTCTGAGGACCAGCGGGGAAAAGGGGACACCAGTAGCAGACGTGTCATTGGCTTTATAAACCAAAGGTCACGGAAGGACTGTGGGCAGCTGCAGCAGGTGCGACAGAGTGAGGACAATGACGAATAACCAGGCAGAATGGGTTGACATCTTTGTGGAAGGCGGCAGAAAATAGCATGGGCCAGAGTGCTCCCCCACCCCTACAAACTCAACCACTACTAATTGGCCAGCCACATATAGGGAGTTTTTATGTTACTTCTGTTATTGCTTATAGGGGCCCTACCTCCTTTGCATATCCAGCTGGCAACATCTACTTTAGTATCTCTAACTTTTCTATTACTTTCAGTGCACAGTGCTGCTGTAGGGGGAGGTTGTCTAATCAGAGCACCTGATACCTACAACATCGGGTCTACTCAAAATCTTAACTATTTTTCAACGCTAGAAATTTTTCTCCCAACCATAGGGAAGATGCTCTTAACCATGTTTACTTTGAATTGATGCTCTTTATTTTGCCATGTTAAGGGAGCCTCTCTACCCGATATAAGTAAATCAGCTCTCTGCGCTAAGCCTGAGTCCCACCCATTCTCTTCCGCCAGATTAACAACATGGCTTTTACCCAATGCTCATAAGCAGATGAGCTTCCATTTTCATATTAACTCCACCACTTTCTACTACAAATGGCTAAGACTCTCCATAGTTTTCATTTGTTTCCGGTTGTGTTTCTACCTGCTCACTGAAGCTGCTACAAAATCTTCAACAGTTAATTCTACCATCTCTGTCATCTCAATCTTGGCATTTCTTGATTGATTGTCTTTTTTCATTCAGTTTGGGATCTTCCTGATACTTGGTATGATGAGTGATTTTTTTTATTGGAACCTGGGCATTTGGGGTGATACATTATGAGGCTCTGGATCTTCTTAACCTTGTATTTTAGCTGGCTGCTTCTGACACCACTCCCACAGAGGAACTCGGTGTGTGTGTGTGTGGCGGGGGGGAGGGCTACTGCCTCATTACAGTCAGGAAGGGTAGAAGTCCAGGTTTCCCACTCAGCTGATTTTTGTTTTTTGTAAAAAAAAAAAAAAAGCATTTTATGGTAATTTTCAACCATACACAAAGGCAGAGAAAATGAAACTATCAACACCTGGCCATTCTTCATTCATCTGCTCCCCAAACTTCTCCTTAAAAAAAAAAAAAAGCTTGGGGCACCTGAATGGCTCAGTTGGTAGAGCATCCGATTCTTGATTTAGGCTCAAGTCATGATCTCAGGGTCCTGAGATTGAGCCCTGCCCGGGGCTCTACTTTCAGCGTAGAGTCTGCTGGTCCCTCTTCCTATCCCACCCGCCCCCCTACCGCTCTCATGCTCTCCCTCTCAAATAAATACATAAATCTCTTAAAAATAAATTTAAAAAATAAAAAAATCTGGATTATTTTAAAGCAACTCCAAAATATCATTTGATTTTACCCATAAATATATCAGAATGTATCTATCTAAAGCCTTAAAAAATATAATCACAATACCATTATAACACATATAACAAAATTAACAATAATTTCCTAATATTCCCTAAAGCCCAATCTGTGTTTAATATTGTCCAGTTGTCCCTGACATTATTTTTTACAGTTGGCCTGTTTGAATCAAGATCCAAACAAGGTTCACATATTGCATCTGGTCTCTTATGTTTTTTAAAAACTGATAACATTTTCCTATTCCCATCTTTTTCCCCAGGCCATGAATTTATTGAATAAAGACGGTTATTAAATATAGATTTTCCTATTGTATGGATTTGACAAATTGACTCCTCGAGTCATTTAGCATGTTCTTCTTTCTATTTTTTTTTTAGTTGAAAGGTAATTGACATGTGGGGCGCCTAGGTGGCTCAGTTGGTTAAGCAACTGCCTTCGGCTCAGGTCATGATCCCGGGGTCCTGGGATCGAGCCCCGCGTGGGGCTCCCTGCTCAGTGGGGAGCCTGCTTCTCCCTCTCCCACTCCCCTGCTTGCGTTCCCTCTCTCACTGTCTCTCTCTCTGTCAAATAAATAAATAAAATCTTTAAAAAAAAAGGCAATTGACATGTAACATTATGCTAGTTTCAGGTCAACATAATGATTGCATATATGTATATACTGTGAAATGATCACCACAGTAAGGGTACAGTCAACCCTTGAACAATACAGGTTTGAACCACTTACATTTGGGTTTTTAAAAACAAATACAATCTAGTACTGTAAATGTATTTTCTCTTATGACTTTTTTTTAAAAGATTTTATTTATTTATTTGACGGAGAGAGAGACAGCAAGAGAGGGAACACAAGCAGGGGGTGTGGGAGAGGGAGAAGCAGGCCTCCTGCAGAGCAGGGAGCCCCATGAGGGGCTTGATCCCAGGACCCCAGAATCATGATCTGAGGCGAAGGTAGACGCCCAACAACTGAGCCACCCAGGCGCCCCTCTCTTATGACTTTCTTTTTCTTTTTTTTAGATTTTATTTATTTATTTGAGAGAGAGAATGAGATAGAGAGAGAGAGAGCATGAGACGGGAGAGGGTCCGAAGGAGAAGCAGACTCACTGCTGAGCAGGGAGCCTGATGCAGGACTCGATCCCAGGACTCCAGGATCATGACCTGAGCCGCAGACAGTCACTTAACCAACTGAGCCACCCAGGGGCCCTCTTATGACTTTCTTCATAACAGTTTCTTTTTTCTAGCTTACTTTATAGCTTACTAGTTTTTCTAACTTACTGTAAGAATACAGTATGTAATACCAATGACATACAGAATATGTGTTAATTGACTATGTTATTGGAAAGGTTTCTGGTCAATAGTGGGCTGTTAAGTTTTTGGGGAGTCAAAAGTTATACATGGATTTTATTTTTAAAGATTTAATTTATTTATTTGACAGAGAGTGAGAGAGGGAGCACAAGCAGGGGGGAGAGGGAGAGGGAGAAACAGGCTTCCCGCTGAGCAAGGAGCCCCATGCGGGGCTCGATCCCAGGACCCTGGGATCATGACCTGAGCTGAAGGCAGACGCCTAACGACTGAGCCACCCAGGTGTCCCTATATATGGATTTTTTACTATGTGGGGGTCAGCATCGGTGGTGTCGTGTAGTTCAAGGGTCAACTGTAGTTAACATTCATCATCACACATAGTTACAAATTTCTCCCACTGGGCCAGTGTTGATACAGGAGGGTGGGGCTCCTTTTTATTGCAGGGCAGGTGGGAGTTCTGGCTCCTCAGGTGGTCTCCACTGACACCTGGTTGGGGGTAGGGGGGAGCGACCTTGTTACCACTGAGTGGTGGAGAAAGTCCTTGTTCTTCATGAGGCTCCAGGAGGGAGCGGTAGTAGGAATACCTCATTCCAGCTGGGCTCGGGGAGAGAGTATAGAGGTCGAGGCTCCCTGCTCAGCCTTTCTGGTGTGGGTGAGTGTGGTCCAGTTTTCCCTGCAATGTTTGGAGAGGGTAGAGTTACTGTCTACAAGTTTTCTGTCTTGCTAGGCTGCCCCTTCCTTGATCCTTTGGCTATAGAAAGCAGGCTTTTCTTGGGGGGGGGGTTGTGTGTGTGTGTGTGTGTGTGTGTGTGTACCTCATCGGCATTGCTAGGTGGCTCACTGCTTCAGCTCCGTATGTGGGTATGTGAGGCATGAAGAAAGCCCAGGAAACATACCACCATGTTTTTTCTGGGGTCTTATAGACCCAGCCAGTCCATCTTCTCTCCATCTTTCGGAGTCTTAAGTTTGTTTTATATGTAATGTTCAGGGTTTCTAGTTGTATGTAGCAGGGGGGATAGGGAAAAGCGTGTCTACACCATCTTCCTGGAAGCAGAAGAACGTACCCATTTTTATTATTGCCTGTAAGTGGTATATTTATGATAAGACTTAAAATCACAAATGACTTTTTCACAGGCAATATAGCTGCAGCACTCATTCAAGCACATGAAGGTTTGTAGGAGCAAAAACTCTTACAATCTCTCATGGTTGAACTTCTGTATTATTTATTCGATAATTCAAATCGTGAGAAAATTCATTGTAGTACTATTTATTTGTTTGGGGATATGAACTTACCATCAGCTGACTTAAGCTAGCTTTTACTCCTATTAATCTAATTGGAGCAAACTTGGGGCACCTGGCTGGCTCAGTCGGAAGAGCATACGACTCTTGATCTCGGGGTTGTGAGTTTGAGACCCACATTGGACATAGAGATTACTTAAATATTAAAAAATAATAATTGGGGCAAACTCGTAAGGTTCTTTTTTTAAAAAATCTAGCATTACAGCTTTACTGCTAGGTCCAAATTTAGTTATTAGAGCGCTTTGTAATTATATAGTGTCATTACAGTTAAATGTAGCACATATATACACCATTTTAATTGTACTAACCCATTTATTTTATTTTATTTTATTTATTTGACAGAAAGAGAAAGTACAAGCAGGGGGAGTGGCAGGCAGAGGGAGAGGGAGAAGCTGGGTCCCTGCTGAGCAGGGACCATGATCCTAGGACCCTGAGATCATTTCCTGAGCCAAAGGCAGATGCTTAACTGACTGAGCCACCCAGGCGCCCCCTAACCCATCTTTTATATATAAACATACATAAATTTACATGTAATCTGTCTTGTACTCTTGTAACTTAACCCTAAAATTATTCTTGGGTTCAAGTACTATAAATACAATTTAATTTAAACCTTGGATTGTGATGCTGCCTTAGTAGAAGCTTATTACTTCTTATTCTCTGAGAAAGATTTTAAGAATTTCTAGTTCCTGTTACTTATATAACAGTAGTTTTTTTTCAGGTCTTAGATAATGATAGTTATTTTTGGTTTTAGGTGATACTCCAAATTAAGAAGTATTATTATATTTAATATTTTATTTATAATTTTTTATAAATATTTTATTTGTTTATTTGAGAGAGAGAGAGCAGGGGGGTGTGGGGGAGAGAGGCAGAGGGAGAGGGAGAAGCAGACTCCCCGCTGAGCAGGGAGTCTGACACAGGGCCAGGACCCTGAGATCATGACCTGAGCCAAAGGCAGACATCTAACTGACTGAGCCACTCAGGCTCCCCATATATATATATATTTTTTTTTTTTAAGATTTTATTTATTTTTATTTGAGAGAGAATGAGATAGAGCATGAGACGGGGGAGGGTCCGAGGGAGAAGCAGACTCCCTGCTGAGCAGGGAGCCCGATGCGGAACTCGATCCCAGGACTCCAGGATCATGACCTGAGCCGAAGGCAGTTGCTTAACCAACTGAGCCACCCAGGCGTCCCTCCATATATTTTTTTAATTGTAATAACCTGATGACCGCTTACTACATTATTCACACATTTGAACAAATTATATCAATATTCACATTACCTTAAGATAGTTATTCTCAGGGCATCTCGGTGGTTCAGGTTGGTTGGGCATCTGATGATTTTGGCTCAGGTCATGATTTTTGGGTCATGGGATCGAGCCCCATGTCAGGCCCTGCACTGCGCAGGGAGTCTGCTTGAGATTCTCTCGCTCTCCCTCTGCCCCTCCTCCTGCTCACTCTCTCTCTCTCAAGTAAATAAATAAAATCTTTAAAAACCAAGATGTAGAGATGGCAAATAAGCATATGAAAAGATGCTGCTCATCATTCGTTATTAAGGAATTACAAATTAAAACAGCAGGGTACCACTAAACACTTATTAGAATGGCCCAAATCCAAAACACTGGAAATACCAAATGCTGGCAAAGATGTGGGGCAACAGGAAATCTCTCCTTCATTGCTGGTTGGAATGCACAGCCAATTTAGAAGACATTCTGGCTGTTTATTACAAAACTAAACATACTCTAGCCATATGACCCAACAATCCTGCTCCTTGGTGTTTGCCCAAATGAGTTGAAAATTTATGTCCACACAAAAATCCACATCCGGATGTTTATTGCAGCTTTATTTATAATTGCCAAAACTTGGAAGCAACCAAGATATCCTTCAGTAGGTGAAGGGACAAATAACCTGTGGTATATCCAATCAATGGAAACTCATTCAACTGTTCGTTTGCAACCCTCCTGGGAGCTTGCCGGCTATAATCTGAAACTGGCCTCTGTAGTCAAAGGGCAGGGGGAGGACAAAGAAAGAAACAGGCCACTCCAGGTTGGTAGGGAGCAGTTTTAATAAAAGAGGGAACTTACATACAAGACTTACCTTGGGTGGCAGCAAGACGGATGGACCGCCACATTACCCCCCACCACATCTTAAAAGTTTGTCTTTATATAGCCGGGTTCAGTCATGTACACTGGGCAAGTGTTTTCAACAGCACATCACTATCTCAACTCTGTGTTGTCGGAGCAGCTTCTGGAGCAAGAAACGTGAGAGGAGCCCGCAGTTCAAAGGCGGAGGGGTGAGGAGCCTCTAATCCCCTGCCTCCAGCTCACAGGTCAGTTGGCGGTCATGTCTTTTTGATGACCTTCCCCAAAATCAGCACTAAAAAGATATGAGCTGTCAAGCCATGATAAGACATGGAGAAACTTAAAATGTATATTCAGAAGTGAAAGAAGGCAATCTGAAAATGCTATATACTGTATGATTCCAACTATATGACATTCTGGAAAAGGCAAAACTATGGAGACAGTAAAAAGATCAGTGGTTGCCAGCCGTTAGGGAGCAGGGAGGGATGAATAGGTGGAGCACATGGGATTTTTTAGAGTAGTGAAACTATCCTGTGTATTATAATGGCAGGTACATTTGTACAAAATCAAGAGTGAATCCTAATGAAAACAATGGAAATCTCTCTCTCTCTCTCTCTCTCTCTCTCTCTCTCTCTCTCTCTCCCCCCCTCCCCATTGCTTGTTTTCTCTCTCTCTCAAATAAGTAAATAAAATCTTTAAAAAGAGGGGGAGCACCTGGGTGGCTCAGTCTGTTAAGCGTCTGCCTGAGGCTCAGGTCATGATCCCAGGGTCCTGGGATCGAGCCCCGCATCGGGCTCCCTGCTCAGCAGAGAGTCTGCTTCTCTTTCTCTCTCTGCCTCTCCCCACTGCTCATGCTCTCTCTCTCAAATAAATAAATAAAATCTTAAAAAAAAACAAACAAACAATGGACTTTGGGCAATGATGATGTGTCAATTTACCTTCATCAGTTGTAAGGAATAAACCACTCCAGTAGGGGGATGTTGATGGAGGGAGGCTGTACCAGTGAGGGGAACTGGGAGTATATGGGGCTTTTCTATACGTTCCTTTCAATTTTGCTATGAACCTAAAACTGCTCTAAAAATAAAGTCTATTTTTAAAGATTTATTTATTTATTTTAGAGAGCGCACAGGGATGGAGGGAGGGGAGAAGGGGCAGAGGAAGAGGGAGAAAGAAATTCAAGTAGACTCCGTGCTGAGTGCAGAGCCCAGTGTTGGGCTCCTACAACTCCGAGATTACGACCTGAGCCAAAACCAAGAGTCAGACGCTCAACTGATTTCACCACCCAGGCGCCCCTAAAGTCTATTTTTAAAACATTTAAAAAAAATTGTTCCTTTTTTCACTTTCTGCCTACTAGAAGTAATAATACCAACTGGAATTAAGCCAATGTACTTAAAAATCCTTTACATCTAAACACATGCTTTTGTTAAAGCAATTTTATTCACACATCTGCGCTCTATTAATCACAGCTTTAATGATTAACAACACATTTGCAAGACAGGAGGTCTAGTCACATCCTTCCTCTTTACTGTGTCATCTTTAGGACCTCACTTTATTTTTTTTTAAGATTTTATTTATTTGTCAGAGAGAGAACAAATGCAAAAGCAGGGGAAGCGGCAGAGGGAGAGGGAGAAGCAGGCTCCCTGCTGAGCAAGGAGCTTGATACGGGACTTGATCCCAGGACCTTGGGTTCATAACCTGAGCAGAAGGCAGGTGCTTAACCGACTGAGCCACCCAGGTGTCCCATAGGACCTCACTTTAATGGCGTGCTTTTTCCAAATTATTTTTTAAACTATAGGTTGTAAAATATATCAACCTTCATAAAGTAAAGAAAATAATATAACAGACAGCCATATATCCACTACTGATTTAAAAATAAATGTTAACATTTTGCCATATTTACTTCATTAGCATTTTTTAAAAACAAAGTACATTACTCTTCCGATGGGTCATATCACTATGATTTGGAAACCTTATCACTATGTATATCATCTCTACTTTCTTTTCATGATCAGTAAACTTATGAAAAAACAGCAACACTTTCGGAGAAGGTCTTTCTTCTTGGTCCTGGCCCATTGTTCAAAGCAGTTTTTTTGTTTTTCTGTTTTTGTTTTTGTTAAGATTTTTTTTTTTAAAGAGTTTATTTATTTATTTGAGAGAGTGAGCAAGAGAGAGAGAGAGAGCGCAAGCAGGGGCAGAGGGAGAAGGAGAAGCAGACTCCCCGCCGAGCAGGGAGCCCGATGCGGGACTCGATCCCGGGACTCCAGGATCATGACCTGAGCCGAAGGCAGTCGCCCAACCAACTGAGCCACCCAGGCGCCCTGTTAAGATTTTTTTTTTAAGTAATCTCTACACCCAATGTGGGGCTGGAACTCATAAACCTGAGATCAAGAGTCACATGCTCCACCGACTGAGCCGGCCGGGTGCCCCTCAACACCATGGATTTTTTTAAGTTATATTAAATACAATGCAATTCTAACAAACAACTAACAGTGAAGCCAGGCTTCATTAATTAAACCAATTTAATTAATTTCTTTCTTCTTTTTTTTTTGAGCTCTCTGCCCAGCATGGGGCTTGAACTCAAGACCCCATGATCAAAAGTCACATGCTCCACCTACCAACTGAGCCAGCAGGAAACCCTTCAAAGCAGTTTCTTTCTTTTTTAAGATTTTTTTAAAAAGATTTAAAGATTTTATTTATTTATTTGAGAGAGTGAGAGAGTAAGAGCGGTGGGGAGGGACAGAGGGAGAGGGAGAAGCAGACCCCCCTCCCGCCCCGCTGAGCAGGGAGCCCGATGTAGGGCTGGATCCCAGGACCCTGAAATCATGACCTGAGCCAAAGGCAGACGACCAACCGACTGAGCCACCCAGGTGCCCCCCTTCAAAGCAGTTTTGTTGGTTTTTTTTTTTTAAGATTTTATTTATTTGACAGAGAGACACAGCGAGAGAGGGAACACAAGCAGGGGGAGTGGGAGAGGGAGAAGCAGGCTTCCCGCAGAGCAGGGAGCCCGATGCGGGGCTCCATCCCAGGACCAAAACAGTTTTTAAGTTGAAATATACATAGCTGGTATCCAGTTCTTTTTTCAAGATCATGCAACCTAAAATTGCCCTTAATTCCTCTTAAATATATAAATAAATATATATAGATTTATATAATATATAAATAATATAAAAAAAACATGATAACAATGAGGGGCAGTCTGGCTCAGGTGGTTAAGCGTCTACCTTCGGCTCAGGTCATGTTCCCAGGGTCCTGGGATCGAGCCCCGCACCGGGCTTCCTGCTCAGTGGGGAGTCTGCTTCTCCCTCTGCCCCTCACCCCACTTCTGCTCTCCCTCCTCTCTCTCTCAAATAAATAAACAAAATCTAAACAAAATCATGACAATGAATTCATGACTAATTGGTCTATAGCCACACTTGACTGTATTTTCATCAGTTGGATATCTTTTGTTTTAAGTTACCTTAATCCACATACAGAAAAGCACATAAATTATAAGAGTACAGCCTGACATCACTCAGATCACACGGTGTCTTATTAAATGAGGGAGAGGCTGGAGTCCAGACATGGCCATAAAACCTAAGTAGAGTCTAAGAACTTGCAGCATATAATCTATAAATGCTATTTACTTAATGCTTGTGAGACAGAAAATAAATATTTTATTAAAATTAATGTATGGCACATGAGTTAAATATAAACTAGAAATAGTTTATACTTAGAAGTATAAAATTAAATTTAATTAGTTTAACGCAAACCCTCCTGCCTTCCTGAATTACCTAGCCCAATTACTTGTTAGAACTCTAAAGTAAGATTAGTATGTAGAATAGCACTAACTAGTATCCTCCATCAAAAGACTAATTTTTAAGTACAGATGATGTTGTGGGGCGCCTGGGTGGTTCAGTTGGTTAAGTGTCTGCCTTCGGTTCAGGTCATGATCCCAGCGTCCTGGGATGGAGCCCCGAGTCCAGTGGAGCTCCCAGCTCAGCAGGGAGTCTGCTGCTCCCTCTCCCTCTGCCCTCCCGCCTCCCCACTCTCTTGCTCTCAAGTAAATAAATAAAATCTTTATTTTATTTTTTTTAAGATTATTTATTTATTTGAGAGAGAGAGGCGGGGGGGGCGGTGAGGAAGGAGCGCTACCGCTGAGCAGGGAGCTGGACCTGGGGCTGGATCCCAAGACCCCAGGATCACGACCTGAGTGGAAGGCAGACGCTTAACCGACTGAGCCACCCAGGCGCCCCAATAAATAAAATCTTTTTTTTTTAAAAAGGTACAAATAATGTTGAAATTACTAATGTATCTCATAGAATTTTTGCCTGGCTTTGGCACTTATGTGAATCACCTGATTTTAGGCTTCACTACAGACACAGCATGCAAAAGCTTCCTGAGTTAATTTAGCTTATACTAAAGTTGGGCAGTGGAAATGTGCAGATAGGCTTCTATAGGCTTGTAAACATAGAGGTCAGGCCTGGCTTCATTGTTAGTTGTTTACTGTTACAATTACATGTGCAAGCCCCAGCACACCAATGAGAAGCGCGTCTAGCTCCCTGGAAACTGAAAGGCCCTAGCACCAAAAACGCCACAAGACGGCCCACCGCATCACATTTGACCATGTCCCCAAAGAATCAGCAGAGCTTTTTTCTTTTTTAATCAAACAATAGGGGCCCCTGGGTGGCTCAGTCATTAAGCATCTGCCTTCGGCTCAGGTCATGATCCCAGGGTCCTGGGATGGAGCCCCGCATCGGTCTCCCTGCTCCATGGGGAAACCTGCTTCTCCCTTTCCCACTCCCCCTGCTTGTGTTCCCTCTCTCACTCTCTCTTTGTCAAATAAATAAAATAAAATCTTTAAAAAAATCAAACAATAAATGAGGGTTTGAGGGGCTCCTGGTTGGCACAGTCTGTTAAGTATCCAACCTTGGTTTCCAGTTGGGTCATGATCTCAGGGTCATGGGATGGGGCCTGGTGTTGGGCTCCATGCTCAGTGCAGAGTCCGCTTGAGGTTTCTCTCTCCCTCTTCCTCCACCCCTCCTGCTTGTGCTTTCTCTCTCTCTCAAAAATAAATAAACCTTTAAAAAAAATAAATGAAGGTTTGATGAAGCTGTCCTTAGAGTGGTAAATTTTATCCTAGCAATGAGTTCATATAATTGAACTAAACCAATACTTCCTGTGTAAAGCATGTCTAAGACTTTATGAAGTTAAAATTCAACTAATGTAGAGAGTTCCTACTAAAATATAAATGAAGATATTTTATTTCCCCCCCCCTTTTTTTTGGAAAGGACAGGGGGGATTTCAAACACACAGTAAAGTTGAAAGCATTGTGCAATGAAAATCCTCAAATCTTCCACCTAAATTAAACAACTGCTAGTATTTTTCCTGCCATATTGTGCACCCTCTCTTTCTCTCAATCTCTCCCTGTCTCTGTCTCTGTAGATAGGTAGATCAACTGATAGATCAATAGGTAGATCAATCATTAGATTGATAGGTAGATGTTATGTTTATATTTTGCTATGTCATTTGAAAGTAAGTTATAGGCATTATGGAGAGGTCATCCCTAAATATTCCAGCATGTGTCTTCTAAGAATAAAGACAATCTCCTACATAACTACCAGTACTATTATCAGACCTCAAAAATTAGTAATCATTCCATAACAGCATCTCTATGCAATACATATTCAAATTTCCTAAAATTGTCCCAAGAATGTTTGTATAGCTTTTGTTGCCTTGTACTTAGTCGACCCGAGTTCTTCAATCTCTTTCAGTCCAGCAGTTCTGCCACCCCCTTTTTTCCTCAGTGACCTTGACCTTTGGATGAGCCCAGGACAATGGCCTTGGGATGTTCCATAGTCTGGATTTGCCTAGAGTTGTCTAATTGGCTTCTTGATATTTTTTAACATTTCCCCCCTCCCCTGGACTTCCTGTGAACTGGAAGTTAGGTTTACAACTTGGATTAGACTCGGGCTGAATATTCTAGGCAATATTTTGTGGGTGATTCTGCGTGTTTTTTGCATTACATTAGGAGGCACATACCCAGACTGTCACACAATATGTGAGGCTGATTTTGATTGCTTGATTAAAGTGGTGATCATCAGGGGTGCCTGGCTGGCTCAGTCTCTGGAGCATGGGACTCTTGATCTCGGGGCTGTAAGTTCAAGCCTCATGTTGCGTGTAGAGATTACTTAAAATAAAATCTTTAAAAAAAAATAATGAAGTGGTGCCCACCAGATCTCTCCATTATAAAGGTACATTTCTCTTTGCGATTCATAATTACTCTGCAGCTGGGACTTTGGTGCCATGAAAATATTCTGCTCACTAATAATATTTCACCTAATGGTTTTAGCATCTATTGATGATCATTGAATAAATTATTACATTTAGGGGTGCAAATTGGTGACTTTAAGAAAATGACTTTAATGTTAGAGAATACATAAGTCAAGACCCTCATTAGAATTAGATACTTTACCATGCTTTATCCTAAACTAACCAAAGACAGTGCATGTTTTGCTGAAAAGCTGCTAGTAATGGCTTAAAACTCAAATCACGTATGCTTCTTATATCTCTCTGAGAGTCTGTTCTGTGACTGATAGTCTCCTACACCTCAGCTTCCTTACCCCCTATATCAGCAAAGCTTTCGTTCAGCAAAAGAGTAAGCACAAGTACAATCATGGTTATAAAATCACCTGATTTTATGCTTCACTACAGACACAGCATGCAAAATTTAGCATTATAATTTAGCTTATACCCAAGCTGGGCAATGGAAAGGCTCAGATGGGCTTCTATAGGCTCAGGAAAAATGTGCAACATTTGGGTTAAGAATAAATCAGCTATGTTCTCTAGAGCACAGTACTTATGAAAGCTTCCAAGGAGGATTTAATAATTAAGAAAAACTCTACAGGAGCACCTGGGTGGCTCAGTTGGTTAAGCGTCTGCCTTCAGCTCAGGTCATGATCCCCGGGTCCTGGGATTGAGCCCTTTGCTGGGGTGGGCTGTGTGTGTGTGTGGGGGGGGGGGTCCCTGCTCCATGGGGGGGCCTGCTTTTCCCTCTCCTTCTGCCACTCCCCATGCTTGTGCTCTCTCTTTTTTGCTGTCGAATAAATAAATAAAATCTTAAAAAGAAAAAGAAAAACTCTATAAAGTGCTCATATACCACTCTCTCCTCCATGAAAAATATGTACAAATCCGATTTTCTTATTTCTTATGTGTCCAATTGTTTGTTAAAGAGTACTGGTTGATTATCGGAATTAAGCCACTTAATTGATGTCTGCTGTTATGTCCACTAGGAATTTTTGGCAATACAAATACAAATCATGTATTCGATTGGGACTTGTAGAGGAGATGAGTGAGCATGGTAAGCAGACTGAAAGGTACGCTTGAATGAACCCAGTCGTATCTTATTGATTTGGGGGACCCCTAATTACTCTGGACTCACCCTAGTCCTTTCCTAAGTCTCATTAAAGTGTGCTTAACGTTTCCTCAAACATTCAAGTTCACTCAGAGAAATGAAAAAAACTGAGGATTTTAAGAAAGTGCTGTAAGAACATGACAAAGGAATTGTGAAAGTTAACAAAGGCTGAAACTTGCAACTTTGGCATAAAAGTTAACCAGAACCATACACCCCAAATCTTACTGGTTTGAAATCCCGTAACTAAGTGAACAACTCATGAACAATTAATACCATGAAGTCATCTATGTCGCAATATAGTGAGAGGGGTTATTAGTAAGGGGGAGAGGTTAGCTCCGCCTCGAGATAGTCAACAGTCTAAAATGGGATTCAGGTTAAACTTCGAATGCACTTTTAGCAATAATAACCTCAAGTCTAATTTAACAGAAAAAGAGGGTACAGGTCTTTCGAAATAGGAAGTATTCTTTTTTAATAAACAAAACTGCCAAAAATTCCTAGTGGACATAACAGCAGACATCAATTAAGTGGCTTAATTCCAACAATCAACCAGTACTCTTTAACAAACGATTGGACACATTTGTAGAAGAAATAATGCTTATATAAGTTAGAAATAAGAAAACCAGATTTGTAAGCACACCTTCATTTAAAGGAAAGTAGGATAGAAGGCTGGAAAGGTGAGCTGGGGACCAGGTGGTCTCCCATAGGCAGCAGGGAGCCAGTGAATGTTCTGGGGCAAGGTGACAATCTGAAGAAGGCATTATTGGGAGATAAGTGGGAAAAACTGTTTGGGCGATGATAACCCCCCCATCTGGGGCATCTTGGATGCACCAGGCTCTGTGCAGGCCTGCTGGGCATTCTTTCTCTGAGCCTCACAGCCATCCTGCAAAGGAACATTATCCCCGTTTCACAAACAAGGAACAGGCTCAGAGAGCACGTAGCTCACCAAAGGCAACACTGCTGGTAAATTGTGAAACTAAGATTCAAAACAAGTGTGTTGGCTCTGAGTCTAGCGTTTTTTCGTCTACCCCAGGCAATGGCCATGAAGAAAGCCTGCCTTCTGTGCTTGGGAGCTGAGCTGAGGACCAAGGGCCGTAGGACTTCTGCTATCTTTCCAGGGACGGGGGTGTAACCAAAGGACTCTCTTCCCTCTGCCCAGCCTTTGCCACTTTACGAGCTGTATGAACTTGGACAAGTCAACTCACCTTCTCTCTGAACCTCTAAAGGCTTGGCAAAGGAATGAAGAAATGGGACACAGGATATACGTAGCCTATGTAACATGGGAATTTCAGCGATGAGGTATTTGGCTCTGATTCTCAAATGTGTCACTTAAAAAAAATTTCTACTTTCACTTCCTTCTTACCTAGCCACCCATCATTGCCACTAGAAGCAGGAAGGGGGCAGATACATGCAAGGGGAAAAATCGTGAAGGGGAGACATTTGTGGGGGTTAATAACGTCTTCTGGACTCAGACTAGAGCAGGATTCAGAATATATAAAGAATATTGCTTTTGAGGTTAAAGTATGGGGTTAGAGACCATTTTTAAGTACAGTTGCAAAATCATGTACTGTTGTTTCTCAAACTCAAATTTGCATACGAATCACCTGGGGATGTTATTAGAGTAAAGATTTTGATTTACTAGGTTTGGTGAGAGGCCTGAGATCCTCCCAGCTGGGGTCGGTGCCTCTTGGAGTAGGAAGAAGCCAGGCTTTTTTCTTTTCTTTTTTTTTTTTTTTTTTGAGAGAATGAGAGAGGGAGAGAGAGAGCATGAGAGAGGGGGGAGTCAGGGAGAAGCAGACTCCCTGCTGAGCAGGGAGCCTGATGCGGGGGACTCGATCCCGGGACTCCCGGATGATGACCTGAGCCAAAGGCAGTCGCTCAACAAACTGAGCCACCCAGGCGCCCCTAGAAGCCAGGCTTCTATAAAGGACAAACCTCTGTGAATGGCTTCCAAAAGTCTTGATGTGGAGCAAGCGTGGAAAACCCAAATAAAAGACATTTATAGAAATAATATACTTTAATAGTAATTGTTTAATTCAACACATATTTATTGAACACCGACGAAACAAATGCCTGGCATATATGGTAGAGGAAAAAGACACCTGTTCTGGTGAATGACCCTCACGTTCAGACGGTGGAATCAAAGAACCAAAATGTTCAGCGAGGAAGTAACTAAGTAAAGGCAGCCCAGGAAGGAGATGAGCCAGGGATGATGCCAGGGCTGGAATCTCTGGAATTCCTCTCACTTCATGACCTCAAGCAGTAGAGAGCAGCGGAGCTGAGCTGCTGAAGGCACTCCCTCCGCCCCCCCCCCCCCCCGTTCCCCAGGGAACCAGGCTTTCGCTGGCTCCCCGCCAGCCTTGTGGGAACGCTTGGGTGCCAGGAGGGACCTGCTGCCCTCCCCACCTGACTCCCCGGGGTGACTGGCCAACGCCCCTGCTTCTCGAGACCCCATTCTCCCCTCTCCCCTCAGGAGATCTCCCCCACCACCAAGGGGTTCACCTACCCCCCCCCCCCCCGCCGCATGAAGTCCTGTCCAACTCTGAGAAACCAGTGGCATTCTCTCGACGCTTCCTGCTGGCAGGAGGGAGGCCCCTGGCCGTGGAGTGAGGGGGGAAAGGCTCGGCGGTGCGTGGGCCCCACAAGGGGCAGCGCATGGGGAGAGCCGGGGTCTGGCGCCACACACGTCCGGGTCTGAAGCCTGACTCTGCTGCTTCGGGGAAACAGTGAACTTTGGGCAAATGTTCCTATCACAAATTAATTAGTCATACCAGATTATTAATAATTACGAATTAATAACACCGCGTTGATAATATAATACTGACCTCACTGTGTTTTGCGAGGATGAGATTGTTTCTGTGAATTCTCTAGAATAGCAGCTGGAACACAGAAGCCCCCGCACGTTTGCTCCTCTTCCCCGTCTGCCTTGAGCACAAAGACCAAAGTCCTCAGTGTGGCTCAGAGAGCCTCTAGAGCTGGCCCGACCCCTTCTCCAGCCTCATCGCTGGCTCCCCATTTCCCGCCTGTCCCCAGCCACGCGAACTGGTGTGGCCGCCTAAGCGCTTTGCTTTCCCGTGTGCCTCCTTTTCTAGCGACATGGCCCCTCGCCCCCGCCCGGGGGACAAAGTCAGACCCCTCTCGTTCAAGTCGGCCTCGCCTTGCTCATGAAGCCTGCTGGGTGTTAGCGTCTCCTCGGTGAGAGTGACACCTCCCTCCTTCGTTCGAGCCAGCTGCACCGCGTGCTTCCTTCCATTCTGTCCGGCTGCATTTCTGTCCAGCCCCTGGCAGGCTACAGCCCAGGGGCCAAATCAACCCGCCACCGGCTTTTCTAAGTAAAGATTCATCAGCCAACTGGTAGTTTTGGTACTGCTAACTCAGCGGCTTACCCCTTGTCTGTGGCTCTTTCACGCTGAAGTGACAACACTGTGTGGTTATGACAGTAAAGCCTAAAGTCTTTATCATCTGGCCCTTTACGAAATAATTCTGCCGACTTCTCTAGTACATAATACAACTATAAGGGTATAGTTAGCATCGTTGGCTCTACTATAGTTAGTGGCGTTGACCTCCCATGCAATTGAAAATCAGTGTAACTTTTGACTCTCCAAAAACTTAACTACTAATAGCCTACTGTTGACTAGAAGCCTTACCCGTAACAGTTAATTAATACATAGTTTGTATATTATTATATACTGTGTTCTTACAATAGAGTAAGCTAGAGAAAAGAAACGTAATTAAGAAAATCATAAGAAAGAGGGGTACCTGGGTGGCTCAGTCAGTTAAGCATCTGCCTTCCACTCAGGTCATGATCCCGGGACTGACCCCCATGTTGGCTCCCTGCTCAGTGGGGCATCTGCTTCTCCCTCTCCCTCTGCCTCCCACCCCCCGCTTGTGTTCCTCTCTCTCTCTGTCAACTAAATACATAAGATCTTTTTTTGGGGCACCTGGGTGGCTCAGTCGGTTAAGTGGCTGCCTTTGGGTCAGGTCATGATCCCAGGGTCCTGGGAGCAAGCCCCGCATCGGGCTCCCTGCTTAGTGGAGAGTCTGCTTCTCTCTCTCCCTCTGCCTGCCTCTCTGCCTACTTGTGCTCTCTATCTCTCTGTCAAATAAGTAAATAAAATCTTTTAAAAAAAACTTCTTAAAAAAAAGAAAATCATAAGAAAGAGAAAATGCATTTATAGTACTGTGTTTATAAAAAAAAACCCAAACCCTGAGTCTAGGTGGACCCACATGGTTCAAACCCATGTTGTGCAAGAGTCAGCCGTAAAACTTGTGTCTCCTCACTAGACTGTTACCTGACGGCAGAGTGTCACTTGCCTCTATAACCCCAGCATGGAGCACACTGCCTGACATATAGTAAAGGATCCAATAACTGTTTTGAGAAGTGAAACACTGAGCTCATAAATCAATGAATGCCTATGTCTTCTTCTGTCTCCCTGATCCCTAGGTGGAGTGAGGACCGACCACATGGCTTGAATTTAGAGGTATAAGATTTGTTTGATTGAGATGAAGTTTCCGGGATCTCGGTACGTGTATCAGAATGAAATGGTGAAATGAAGTAGCTTTATTTATCTGGATCATGAAAAGCTCAGTTGCATGAAAGAGATTCACTTTCTCTGCAAAACACTCTGAGGATGGCTCCTAGGATACCCCAGAAATATGAAACAGACTCTACAGACAGAAGAACAGTGGAAACCAGAAGTTGTGTGCACCTGCTTCTGTGTCTTCTGTCTGAGGAAGAGTTAGACAGTCAGATTTTATAAAGAGGGAAAGCAAGTGATCAAATCAGTCGGCCATGGAGTGATAATGACTTTGTGCATTGAATTGGCTGGGACTTTTTAGACCTATTTTTGTGGAGGCTCATATGGAGCCTTTTCTCAGATAGACGGTATCTCTTACCCTGTGATCATATTTAACTTTGTCTAATTTCATTTCTTTGGAGCAGTAAGGTTTATTCTATGGTGTTCTGGAGAGAGGGGGCTGGGTCGAGGCACCCCGGTGGCTCAGATCTACCACCAACTGGTAGATCACCTGAGGGTCCAGAGCAATGAAAGTGCCAAGCGTAGGCTAAACCAAGTGAAATCTAGGGCTTTTTCTAGTTCTATAATTCTGCAAATCTGATTAGCCTACCCTTGGATTTGGGAGTACAAGACTCCCTTCACCTCCATGGGACTCAGGTACAAGGATCTCTGTGCAGAGAGAGACTAGTATCTGTTCTCAAGAGGTAGTATGTTGTGTCTACCGCCTTTGTATTTTTTTTTAAGATTTTATTTATTTTAGAGAGAGAGAGAACGAGCATGAGCAGGGGGAGACCACAGGGAGACGGAGAAGCTGGCTTGATGCCGAGCAGGGAGCCCAATGCGGGGCTCGATCCCAGGTCCCTGGGGTTAATGACCTGAGCTGAAGGCAGATGCTTAACCCACTGAGCCACTGAGGCACCCCCACCTTTGTCTTCTTGCACTCCTTTCTGCTTCTTCTGTAACAGACCCCACACCCCAAGCCACAGAGATAGAGGACCCAGGCTGGGCCGGTCCCCAGAATCTTCCTTAGGTAATAGGCTATAAGAATGTGAGCTGGAGCCATCCGGTCCATGTCCCCTGGAGGCCAGAGCAGCCGTCCGAGGGGAGCTGTCACGCAGAGAGAAGAGAAGAGAGATGGCAAGCACAGACCAGGGTGTGTTGCCTATCAGGCCCGCTGACTGCTCGCCCCGGCCAATCTACCTCCTCCTGTGCTCAAGGTGGCTCGGGGTGGCCACAGCTCGCCAGCACACGGCAGAGTCCTGGCCTTTTCATGGCATGCCGGCCGGCTGGCTAGCACACGCCCAACGTGCTGCCTTGTTAACGGCCTTTCCGTTCTCTCTGGACAGTCGGGTCTGGGCGCTCCCGTCTTCACCGGGCCGCCTTGCACCGCAGTTGCTCTGGCAAACTCTGGAGTCAGGCTGGATCGAATGCTGTCGCTCGCTAATTGTATGACGTCGGGCAAGTGACTGCCCCTCTGGGGGCTTTGGTTTTCTTGTCTGCAAACTGGGGACGATCCCAGCACCAACCTCACGGGATTAAATGCATGTGACGTGCCCGACCCTGGAAAGTGCTACATAAGAGGTCGTAGCTATTAACGTTCTACAGAGTGTCCTCAGCCTCCTTTTACTAACCTTTAGAAAACAGTTTTTAAGATGATAGCCAGATCAAGGGAGCCAGGGGTGGCGAAATGTTTGACACCTGGCCAAGAGGAGCGGCAGGACCCCAGAGGCAGCTGAGCGTCACCCCATCAGCCAGCAGGGGCACAATGAGTCATACAGGATCACAGAGTGGCGCGTTTACCAGTGGCAGTCACTCCGGGGTTTAAAAGCCCGGGGAAAGAAAAGTGCAGGTTCCTGGGTCCCGGAAGCAGCCTCCCCCGCGGGGCGTGCTGACCCGTGCTGCGGGGTCCAGAGCCTTCCAGGCATCTGCCACAGCTGGGAGAGGTCAGAGTGTGGAGACACGGTCCCCTTTCAGCCTGGATGACATGTGGACATTCGTAAATGATCGTGTCTAACTTTGTGTCCAACTCCCAGCCGGATAGAACCACTTCAGATGTGTTTTTGTTTGTGGCTTCACCTTGAATTATTTATAGGAATTCAGGATTCAGGCCCCATTTCCTGTTTAGGACAAGCAGAGTGCTTAAAGGAATTGGTGCCAGTTAGCCTTTCTTGGCCCTGTGTTCCCTGCCCTGCCGACCCCCTGGACAGTCAACCCCACCTCCGCAGCTGCCTGACTCCAGGGAGGCCTGAGCAAAGTCCCAGGGCCTCAGGTTCCAGGTGCAGTGTGCAGAGGTAGCTGCACTTCCTTTCCCACCTTCCCTGCCCTCTACCCGCCTTTTTGCTCTGCACTCTTCATGAAGGTACTTCATAGGGAATCATAATTCGACTTATTGGCCACCTGGCTGGCTCAGTCAGTGGGGACGCGGCTCTTAATCCTGGAGCCGTGAGTTCAAGCCCCATGTTGGGCATAAAGCTTAATACAGGAAAATAAAATTGACTTATGTTTACATAGCAATGTCTCGCCAATTATCATTTGACCCTCCAAAAAACGCCTCTGAAAGTAGGCAGTGTCGGATTTCATTCCTGTTTTACGGATGAGGAAACTGGCTCCAGGAACTCAGGGTGCTTGACCTCTGGACCATATCAGTGCTGTTACAGGCCGTCAGAGCCTTTGGGCAGCTACGTTCCAGATGTGAGCCTGTTCGTCCCACTGTTTCCTGTTGCCTCTCTCAGCTAGAGAGTGGCTTCCCCAGCCTGGCCCTGTGGCAGCAGGCAGGAGGCCCGGCCACCAGGGTGAGGCTTATGTCCAATGGGAGGTCACATCTACAGGGACAACTTTAATTACTCTGGCAAGGGCATGCCTCTGGCATCTTTAAGGATGGAAAAAGAGTGATCTGTCCCAGGCTCAACAGGGTGGAGGCAGGTGGGGAGGGCGAAGCACCACTGCTGCTGGGTGTTGAGGCCCTCCCCCTGACCAGGAGGTTGTGGTGGGTTCAGACGAGGGGTTCCTGGGGGTGCCCACCTAGGGGGTGGGAGCTGAGATGTGGAGGGCGGTCACAGGACTATTCCCATTAGTGAGGGAGACAAGCAGGAGAAAATGCAATAGGCAGTCTCAGGAACATTCTGTGGAGGCAAGAGCCCGCCACACGGCGCTGCCTCCAGGACGTGAAGAGCTCAGGGGTGGTGTGCGCGCTACCACAATGGGATCCCTCTGGCCCGTGTGCCAGGAGAGTCTGTTTCTGATGTGGTGCGGGTTCTCCTGGTTGCAGGACAAAAACATGAACAAACTGCATTGTCATCTGAGTTGCCTCCTATGGCAGGCTGATGCTGGGTTCTCTGTTTGGTCGCTGACGGGGGCCCGAAAGGAGGACAGCGGCTCTGCTGTGTGGCGTCGGGGCTGGAGCCCAGATTTTATTCTGGCTGACTTTATTGGGCTCTCTTGTTGTGAGGGAGCAGTTCTGTGGCCACAGGCAAGTCCTCTCTGGGCCTCAGTTTCTTGCCCTGTGAATTGGGTATAACACTTTCTCTGTCCCTCTCACACGATGTCACATGTGTGAAGAACGGATGTGAGAGTATATATGGAAGAGCTTCGTAGAAGACAGGGCACTACGCAAAATCAGTTCTTAGCCGCAACCACATGGCAGCTCAAGGCGGGCTCATGTGGGAGGTTTTGGCTCCTCCTTGTTTGAAGTCTCCTTCCTCTCACTATCTTGGCTCCAAATAGGTACCATCCCTGGGTATCAGAGCTGTGGTGTGGTGACGCGGAGGGCCACATGATCAACACCACCCTTCAGAAATAATTTTTACTTTCCTTTACGAGTCAGATTACTTTCCACTACCCCAATGACTACCTTCCTTCTCCTCTTCATGTTCCCTGCCCCTGTAGCCTCGTGGTTTGCCTCCTCCTGTTCCTCGGGTCTCCTCTGCTCTTTGGCACCAGCCCTCCTTCTCCCTGAGCCCTTTGCCTTTGGCCAGCCTGGACACGGAGGCCCACTACATGCTAGAAATTCTCACCCTAGAAAAATCTTACTCTAAATCCAAGGTTCAGACCTTGGCACTCTCAACACTCTCTACAGAGAGGCTCACCTACTCCCTTGGTTTCCAATATTGTCTCTGAGCAGTTGCTTTTCAGACCTGTAGCTGTAACCTCTCCTATGCTGTTAACCCTTTGGGGGGGTGTTTTTTTATAAGTTGGCATCATAGGGCACCTGGGTGGCTCAGTCGGTTAAGCGTTGGACTCCTGATTTTGACCCAGGTCATGATCTCAGGGTTGTGAGACTGAGCCCCACATCGGGCTCCGTGCTCAGTGCTTGGAGTCTGCTCAGGATTCTTTCCTTCACCCTCTGCTCCTCCCCTCACCCACTCGCTCATGTGTTTTCTCTTTGTGTAAAATAAATAAATCTTAAAATATAAGTTGGCATCATAGTGTTTTCTAACCTGATGTATACATTCTTCACATTCCAAGGTGATTTCTGTATTAGCCCAAACCCATGAAATAGTAACTTGGGAATGAATGGGTCTGTGGCCTTGACCTGTTACAGTTGTGACGGTCATTACAGGTAAGTAAGTAGGGGCTCACAAAGTCTTTTTTTTTTTTAGAGCGAGAGTAGGGAGGAGGGGCAGAGGGAGAGGGAGAGAAAATCCCAAGCAGACTCCCTGCTGAGTGAAGAGACTGACACCGGGCTCGATCCCACAACCCTGAGATCACAGCCCTGAGATCATGACCTAAGCCGAAACCAAGAGTCAGGCGCCCAACTGACTGTGCTACTTTGGCACCCCCACAAAGTCTTTCTTTTAAATTGGAGGTCAGGTCAGAATATTCAGATCAACAGGAGCTTGTTTGGTGCTCTGAGTTCTGGCAACTTCCCTCTGTTTCTAATAAAAGCTGTGGACTGGGCCACCTCATCCCTGAACCAGCACAGTGAGATAGGACAAGTGCTCCATTTGGAATGTGTGTGATTAAAGGCATCAATCTAAAATCAAACAGGAAACACTGTGCCCCATAGATAAAGGAAGGCTGGGGGAAATTTTTGATCTCAGATTCACTCAGATTGGTGCAAATCCATCACAGGGGAAAAAAATGTACATTTCAGTCAGGATAAGCTCAAAAAGCATCTTGTAAAACATGCATCATTTCCCTGAGGTGGAGTCTGGATACGCAAGGAGCTATGGAAAGCTACACCAGAACTTTATTCACTGGGCAAAAATGCTTGACTCAGGAAGAAGGCCACTGGAGCAGAGTCCTGTAATAGCACAGTGGGAAGGTGGGTCCAGTGTAAACAGTATGTTCCTGTCACCCTGAACACATGCTGTTCCCCAGCTGGTGAACAGAACTGATGCAGAGCCTGCCCTGCTTAAGTCATCACACCTCCCCTATCGGGCATGATCTCATCGCACAGGTGAGGAGGACTGGGCAGCTCTCTCCAAGGAGTCTGTCCCCGCCACACACGGCAAGGACCTCACACTTGGGGTCAGCCTCTGGGCAGAACGGATGGAGGGATCTGTGCCCATTTGGTTTTGGTTATTGCTGCTGTTGTTTTAGAACAAAAAGAAATGACAGGAAAGGTTGAAAGGAGACAAATCAAGGACTTCAAGGAGGCTACTGGGTTTGGTGGTGCTAGGTACAGTAGGACAAGGGCACACAGAGGAGACCAGCACTCCCGCACTGGCCCCCAGCACTCACACTGCCACCTGGGGCAGCCACTTCTCAGTGTCCTCAAGTATAGAGGAAGGGATTAGAGTAGCTCAAGTCACCTCAGACTCATTGAGCCCAGACACCCTTAAAATCAAAAGATGTTGCATTTTCAAGTAAATATTTTTTTAATTAACAGACATCTTTTAGAGAAGTTTTAGATTTACAGAAAAATTGAGTAGGAAATACAGAATTTTCCCATATACCCTCTCTTCCCTGACACAGTCTCCTCCTTCATTAATTTGTGTTTAGTGTGGTAATTTTTTTTTTTGAGAGAGAGAGAGAGAGAGGCGGTGGGGGGGTGGGGGGGCAGAGGCAGAGGGAGAGAGAGAATCCCAGGCAGACTCTGCACAGAGCACGGAGCCTGATGCAGGGCTCAATCTCACGACGCTGAGATCACCTGAGCCGAAATCAAGAGTCAGACGCTTAACTGACTGAGCCACCCAGGTGCCCCTGTAAAATGGCTTTTAAAAGAAAAAATATTATTAGCATTGGTTTTTTTCACAGGTATGACACTAATATTGCTTAGAAGACAGTACAGAACTGCAAAAAATATTGACAAAATGACTTACTAAATCACCAATTTTATGTCACTTGCCTCAAAGTGTTTTCTTTCCTCTGTTATCCTACTTGAGCCAAATAATACTCCTGTGAGTTTATTGCTGTCAAAGAAGCTAAAGCACAGGGTAAACTGGCCCAGAGTCATCCAACTAATTTCAGAGAAAAAAGACAAACGTCCTGATTTAGAGCCACAGGCTCTCTCCACCAGCCCTACCGCTCACCAGGGAGCCAGTGCAATTGGACAGGTGCATGTTTACCCATTCTAGAAGTTTGAAACTGGAGATCACATCTCAGAGGTCAAAGGGGTAGCTTAGAACCAAGGACAGGAAGTTGTTTTAGAGAATGGGGAGGAAGAAACTCGATCCCCTCCAAGAAGGAATTGATTGAAAGTGAGATGTATTCAAAAAGAGTTTGAATAAATGCAAGGATAACTTTATAACAGGTTAAGGAAAATTCCTAATCTTCCAACTCATTGTCCTAGACAACCCTGTCCTTCTGGTACCTGTGTCAGAGAGAAACTGCTAGACACACTCACACTAGCTTGGATCCACTGTGGAGTCAGTAAATCTCTTTTTATTAAAACAGTTTAAAAATATCATGAAAGGAATTGACAAAAAAATCTCTAAAAAGTACAACCCTCCAACACTTGATTTTCTGTTCCAATCTTCATTATACATATATGTGGTATTTACGTGGTTTATATTACAATGCGTAATACATATTTGTTTTCTACTTCTTTTGGGTAAGGTAATTTATGATCAGTTTGATTTTCTATATAATTATATTATCAATCACCATAATGGCTATGTAATATTGCATTATACTAACATTATTCCCCTATTTTTGGACATAGATTATTCCCAGTTTTTAGATAGCCAAAATAATGTTTTATACCTACATTTTCTTGTCTAGGAATTTAAAAAATTCATTTCATTGGGCTACATACAGTTGACCCTTAAACAACACGGGTTTGAAGCACATGGGTCCACTTACGTGCAGATATTTTAAAAAATAAATACAGTACAATACTGTAAATGTTTTTTCTCTTCCTTATGATTTTCTTAATAACACTTCTTTTCTCTGGCTGACTTCATTGTAAGAATACAGTGTATAATACATATAACACACAAAATATGTGTTAATCAACTGTTTATGTTATCGGTAAGGCTTCCAGTCAACAGTAGGCTATAAGTAGTTCCATTGGGGGGGGAGTCAAAAGGTATACAAGGATTTTCAACAGTGTGGGGGGTCGGCACCCCTATGCAGAAGTAGAATTACTTCTCCAAGAGAATAACCCAATTTTTACCTTTTTATTTTGAAATAATTTCACACTTATAGAAGAGTTGCAAATATAGTGCAAAGAACTCCGGTACCATCTCGTGAATGACTCTTAACAAAACAACCATATTTAAAGGCAATTCTCAGGGTGCCTGGGTGGCTCAGTCAGTTAAGCATCTGCCTTCGGCTCAGGTCATGGTTCCAGAGACCTGGGATCGAGCCCCGCATCAGGCTCCCTGCTCAGCGGAGAGTCGGCTTCCCGTCTCCCACTGCCTGCCTCTCTCCTGCTTGTGCTCTCTCTCTCCGTCAAATAAATAAATAAAATCTTTTTTTTAGATTTTTTAAATTTTTATTTATTTGACAGAGAGAGACAGAGAGAAACAGCGAGAGAGGGAACACAAGCAGGGGGAGTGGGAGAGGGAGAAGCAGGCTTCCCGCTGAGCAGGGAGCCCGATGCGGGGCTCGATCCCAGGACCCTGAGATCATGACCCAAGCCGAAGGCAGACGCTTAACTACTGAGCCACCCAGGCGCCCCAATAAATAAAATCTTAAAAAAAAAATAAAGGCATTTCTCAGGCTTTTAGCCTATTTGATGTTTCTTGATGTTTGCATGGAATTCAGGTTAGTGATACAACTGAGCAATTCAAGAGTCTCTAGTTGGAATGAAGTCATAGACAATGAATGCCATATAACACCACCTCACATCTGTTATAATATCTACCCCACTGATGGCTGGGGCACCTGGGTGGCTCAGTCGGTTAAACGTCTGCCTTCGGCTCAGGTCATGATCCCAGGGTCCTGGGATCGAGTCCCACATCGGGCTCCCTGCTCAGCAGGGAGTCTGCTTCTCTGCCTCTGCTAGTGTTCTCTCTCTCTCTCAAATTAAAAAAAAAAAAGATATTAAAAAAATCCACCCTGATGGCTAACAAAATTAAATCTCCTTAGATTGTACACAAAATTTCTGTCCTCTGGTCCCAAACCATTTCATCCTAAGGCTCTTGCCCATTTCTCTTTTCTTGGAGTTTCCACAGACATCACATCATTTCTTAGCCAGCCAATTGGGGTCTCAGCGCGGTCCTTGTTCTCATGTGCCACCCCTGTGCCCACTCCATTGATAAGGGGTTCCCACTGGTGACTCACACATTCTGCAAGGGATGGGTGCCAACTCAGAAAGAATGCCAGGCTGGGAAAGTGCTATAGGAATATTTCCTTCCGGTTTCCCTGAGCCCATTTTGTCTCCATGTTATTTGGGCTGGGGTTTTATTTCTCTTCCTTGAAAGCAAAGGGTTTTGATACAATTTTCCCAGGATGTGATTTCACCAAGATTTCTTTTTTCTTTTTCCCTCCTCCACAGCAATCCCTTGTCTAGAATCAAGGCCCCCATTGTCACTGTATCAGCTTCTCTACACCTACCTCCTCCATCTCAAGCTTCCCAGAAGAAAAACAATCTCTTATTTAATAGGAACACAAAGGCCCCAGTGCCTAGGTTGGTAGCAAGGTATAATCTGGTCTGAGTCATTTGGGTGTATTGCAGCAAAGCTAAGGGGTACCTATTGGTGACCAGAAACCTCTCCTCTTAATCTCCTGCTCCCTCTTGGTCTCCCTCGAGACCCCAGGCCTATAGTTCCCTTGACAGCTCCACCCCACTGGAGACTACTTTGAAGGTTGTAATTAAATTTGCATTTTAAGTGGGGGCTAAAAACCTAAGGGAATGCATTTCTAAAGGTGGAATTGTAGGTATCCTGACAAGTGTTGGGAAAGGACTCTCCCTGCCCACTCCTGGATCACACCCTGTTATGGATCCTGGCATATAGATCCTACCCCCCCTGCTCAGGCTTTAGGAGCCAATACCCAGGCTCCAATCTCTGTGTCATCTAAGGATTTAAGCGTAATCGTTCAGGAGTAAATCATCCCCTACAGGAGTTCAGATTAAAGATCCCTCCATCCCTGCTGAACCAAAATGGCAGAAAAAGCCTCTGGCCCTCGTCATGGCATTGCACATTACAGGGAGGTAGAGACGTCTCCATAGGACAGAGCCATTCTTGGCTGCAGCTTATCTGATGTCCTAGCTCCAATGCTCTGTAGCTAACTTGACCCCCATGGTTCCCCTTTTCTATAACGGCCATTGGCAGAGCTACGGCTTGATAAAAATATGGAAACACAGTTTGACTTTGGACACGACTGCCTTATTTTCCCACCTCAAAATCAGCTCTCATTGCTTGACAAATATGAACACATTCAGGATCAGAATCTATGAAATCTGGCCTCTCCTACAAGCGCTGGTCATCCCTCAATTTCTTCTGCCCACCTCAGCCTTCTGATCCCTCTCCTGGCACCCTCTTCCTTCTTTCTTTCACAATGCCTTGTCTCAGCCAGACACCAACCAATAATACAGATGCCACATATCGAGCCCCGAGCCAGGGAGCTCCTGCACATGGTCACGCTCTAATCCATGCACGTGACCTCTGATGCGCTAGCTCAGCACGACTGAAAACCCTGGCTGAGGTCACATCCCTCATTACTGGTACCGCTGATTCAAGCCTAAGCCTCCCCCTACACCTGCTGCTTTTCCTTATCAGTCATCTGCAGGTTTTTAACAGGTCAAACAGGCTGCCCATAGCTAGGAGCATTTGCATTTAAAAGCAAACTCCAGAACAGGGGAAAGTTTAGGGATGGATAACCAACGATAGAATTTCAGGCAAGGCTGTGCAGAAAGAGAGTTTAGACAGAGCACTGATTCAGGGCCCCCCACCTTTACTCCATAGCCCCACTCAGGAAATGCTGGAGCGGAGAAATCCTCAGCCATCACTTTACAGGGAAGTGAAATGATTTTCTCCATGATGATAGAGCGGGGGAGTGGCAGGGTGGGTGCCTGACGCAGATTTCAGGCTGGGGTACTTTCCACAGCAGAGGAGCCCTGCCCACCTTTGTTTACGGGCCCCCCTCTACCCCCTTCCCCACGTGCCCCAACCCTGGCACTTCTGTGCCTGGAGGGAACTGGTCCACCTGTCCAGTCCTCCCACCCTCTTGTGTCCAGAGGGGCCGATTTAGGGCTGGAGATTCCAGAAGAAGCCCTCAAGGCCTCGTCTGTGTGTATTTGTTTAGAACCGTAAATTCCTCTTTCCATGATAGGCTCACAGCCAGCTGGTCCTGAGGGTCCCATTTAGGTCATAGACTAGGGCTTTAAAGGAAGATGATTGTTAAGGTTCCGTCCAACTCCCAAATTCCTGTGATTCGATGACATCAGGATTGTGAATAATCAGGCTGGCCCTAAACCAGGTTGGGCTGTGCTGCTTCCATCAGAAACTTCCTCCCCCTCTTTATAAAAACAGGCCCGCCCCACTCGGCTCCCTCAGGGCCCTGTCCACTGGACATTCTCCGGCTGCAGAGAAACCCGCCCACCCAGGGCCACTGACTCCACCCCTTGCCTTGAAACTTAAAGCAGGCCGGAGCTGTGCAAGGAGATTGGAGCGGAGGTCCCGCAAGAGCCCAGGGCTGAAGAGAAGGTTCTCCAGGGAGGGAAGGAAGGCAAGCAGTGGCGGTAAGTTGAATTCTGTGCCTCCCTGTCTGTCCATCTCCTCCTCTCTTAAAAGTCTTTCAGGCAAACTGAGCCAATAGAGGAATGCCTTAAGGAGGGACTGACTTTGTAATTCAGGCAAAAAGCGGATTAGCTAGAATCTGAGCCCCAAGGGAGCCTTCTTTTTGTATCTGCATTTCATTGGGATGGGCTGAAGTCTTTTTGGAGGGGCGAGGGCAGTCAGGGGAAGAGAGAATAGGAGGGATTATTTTTTGGAGAAGAAATCTCTGCAGAGTAAAGGGGAAAGTGAAAAGAATTAGAGAAATGCTCTGAAGAGACAATGGGAAGCCCTCATGACTAAAGGGCAAAAAAACGTGCAATCAACTGCCTTCGGGATTTTTGGCTATCAGAGCCTGGAGGGTCCACGGGGTCTGATTGCCGCCCTCCCTCAGTGAGCCCATTAAGAAACCGGGGCTGGGGATGGGGTGGGGGGAGGCAGGGGTGGTGGTGCACGACTTGCCTCCTTGCCTTCGAGCGGGATTAAGTAGGTGGGAAGTGCTGGAAAAGAGAAGGCCTCTGATCTCCCCCCACCCCATGTCCCCTACCCCTATCTCCACCGGTTGGTTTTTGCCCAGTGTGCAAGTATGAGGTCCTCTTTAAGGACTTTCAATTACAGAGGGGAAGAATAACATCAATGGCTTTTCTTCCTAAGGTGCTCTGCAGGACGCATATCAGGGCTTTCCAGATTTTCACTGTTATTATCTTTATTTTCTTAACCTTCCTGGGAGGGAGCCAGGGAAGTAGAAAAACATGCTGCGCTCCCAGGTTAACTAGTGACAAATTCAAATGCAAAGAAGTGTGGAAATGATGATTTACCTGGTGGTCAAGTCGGGTTAATAATGGTGATCTCCTGCAGTGGATTGATGACAGAAAAAAATTATGTGTATGTGTGTGTGCATTTGCAATTCCATGAACAAATTCTACAAAAACAACTAGTAAGCGGAGTCCCCTCAAAGGGGACTTCCTAGCAATTCTTGCCCACGGGCAGGAAGACTCATCCTGGGATCTAGACGCTGACTTGTCCAGAATCAATATATGACGGTCAGCCTGAGTGCTTCCTGTGAGAGCCGAGCCAGGCTCGGGGCACCAGCAGGGATTTGTGAATGTTGAAATAGAAAAAGCTCCACACCACTCATCAATTTATTCTACCTAAAGTGTTCTCAGAGGTGCCATCCTCAAACCTCTGGATCTCATCACGAATAAACGGTAGCTCCCCACTGCCCAGTGGTTTAGTCTCTGTCCACATTCCCTAAGACCAACTCGGTTTATTTTGTGATGCCACAGATCAGATACTCCTGGTGTCTGTGCTACTCGTCAGTGGCTTCATCACACGGGGTGGGGGTTGGGGAGGGACGGGACGACAGCCAGGGAGTAGCTGAGCAACAGCAGTGATTTGTGCTTATTGAGTAGAGGTTCTGGGACTCGGCTTTATTTTCCTGGGTCCCAACATGTTGAGTAGAACCATGCTCAGTACATTTCAAACTATTGTAACCAGCAGCCCGGCCATACCTAGTGACCGTATCCATCTAATGCTTTTATAAATGACTGGCTGGGACCACAGAGCATTCGGGGAAACTTACTGTCCAGGGGAGGCCTGTTACTAACCTGCAAACAGCACCTTTTCTAGTTAGGGGGTTTTAGAGCAACTGAAGGGGCCCTTTGACGAAGATCATCCTTTGGGAGGAGCGGTGCCAGCTTCAGGATTTACAAAGCTTCTAAAATGTGTGCAGGTTATTTTCAATCAGACAGTTGAGGGGGCATCGTGGTTCACAGGAATGGTGGTGAACTTAGCTCCAGTTCAAATTCAAAGTCCATCCACTTCTCAGAGATACTGAGTGCCTGGTGCTGAGGAAGAATTTAGGTGTTGAGTTGAAATGTTCAATTTCACTTGATTATTTGGCACTGTGCATCTGCAGTCTCAGAATAAAATTTCTACTTTCTGTGAGTGAATTTCAGCTCTGCTCTGATGAGATGGCTAGGATAGACAATGAGTGACCAGAATATTCTCTTCATTCATTCTTTGGGTCATTAGCTTTGCATGGAGAAAAATTCTGTGCATAGTTTCAGGCTATAAGCCTTCTCTTAAGCCAACCAGCTCGCAAAGCTGGTAGTCTCAAATCAAACCAGATAAAAGAATGAGGACAATTTGGACTCACAGAGAGTCAGAGCTAGAATGCATCTTAGTGATTATTCGCTCTGGTCCAACCCCAGGTCCAGCCACCTGGTCTCCTAATCCTGGCTTAGTTGTCTACTTACATATAAGAAGAGCATATTTTCTTGGCGATCTTTTGTACATTCTCCTGCCTGAGAAACTGACTTCTGGAGAAGAGGGTAGAGCGACAAACAAGCCTCTCGATCACCTGAAAAATAACATGTGTGCCAGTGGGGAAAACGAACCAGGTGCTAGGTACACAGCAAGCAATGCATAAACATTCTTAAAAGGGATGACTTGGGCAAGTTCTGGTGCCTATTACCATTACCCAGGAAATACTAACTAGCTGTTCTTCCTATAAAACTTAATGCAATTGCGTGTCCTTTGCAGCCGCCTAGCACCATCTATGCCAACAGCTGTGATCCTGAGGGTGACTCTTGGCTAGCAGGCCCATGATCAGGCAAGCACGGCTTGCTTACATGGTGCTCCTGACACAGGCATCTGAGGCTTGGAGAGGTTGGTTGGGGACTGATCTAGAAAACCTGATTCCCCCTTGAGCCTCTGAAGTAACCCACTTCAAGGTCAGGCTGAACCTAGATACTGAGATACCTTTATGCAAAGCCTTTTCTGTTTATTATATGGTCACAAATATTCCATTAATTTACAACTAGACATTAGGGAATCGAAACCGAACTCATGCCCCAAAGGCTCCTCCATCCTTGGAACTTTCAAGCTTTCCGAACCAAATTTCCTCCTAGGGATGCCCTCGAAGGGAGAGCCTGGGGTGTGTGAATCCTGTTCCTTTGCCCAGTGGCAGGTGTTCATGCTGAAGAGTAAGGGGCTCCAGCTGCTTGCTGCTATTACCCTGGGCCCCAAGCTATGGTCACCTCTTGGCAATATACTCTCAGGAACACCTCTTTATTTTGTTCAACCAGCAGGTCATATAATATCAATTCCAGGAAGCCTACCTTGACCAGCCCCTTATCTCAACAAGAGGGAACTAGCTCTCCCTCCTCTGCATTCTACTAAGACCCCTTCTTCCTCTGCATTTCCACCTTCTATCCCTACATCCCTGCATATACCACAGCACTGACCACACTGTACTATGATTACCTAATCACTTGTCTGTCCTGTGCCGAAACTATGAGTTTTTGAGGATAGAACATATATGTCTTTGCACCATGGAGCCTGTGCCTGGTCTGTGGTTGGTGCTCAGCAAATATTTGATGGTGGATACATAGAGTTGTTAAATCTTCGCCCATGAATTGAAGAAAGAAGGAAATTAGACTGAGCTGGGGCGTGAAGGAGAGGTGGATGGAGTGGAGGACCTGATAGATGGCCCCCAAGGAGGACACCCAAAGAGGGCCTCAAGCCCCTTTGTGAGAGAGGTCTTTTGCATGAACAGCTTGATGTCAGCTGAGGCCTCTGCAGGTAGGGGACAGGTAGGGAAGCTAAGCCCAGTAACCTGCTAGGAGTAATCTAAAAGAGAAAGTGCCAGTCAACTGGATCTCTGCTGGCTTTTCACATTTTGTCCTGTTCATAGAAAAGAGAAACTTGTTTTATTTTGCCTTTATTTTGTAGCAAGAGCCAGTGTCTGCCACCTGGGCTATAGAGAAAAAGAGAAGTTTTTTTTTCTTTTTTTTTCTTTTTCTGGGAAGCTCCAGTTTCCTTATTTTTCTAGCCTAATGTCTCTGGTTTTTAAACATCCACGTGGTCTGCATCAGACGGGCCTTATCAGTAGCAACAACAGCCTGGTCTTCCAGCTGTCTCGGGCGCTAATTCCAGCTTCTTCTGAGAGTCCAGAGTGGCCCTAATGTAAATAGGTCCTGGAAAGGCAAATTAAAAAAAAAAAAAACCCACATTCAAGATAGGATAAAAGACACCACCTCATATCCAGGAACTAATGGCTCCTGTTAATACTGGTCTGTGTGTGTAGATGAAAGGTGTGAGCTTTTATATCAGTTGTAAAGAATCCGGTGGCAGGTTATCACAAGATGTCTGCATGATCTAGGAAACAGTATTTGGGTATTAATGCTTGACCACAATGGGGAACCCCATAGATGTTAGCATCTTTCTGCCTTGGTAGCTTTCGGTTGTTTTTCCAGGGAGAAGCTGTTAATGTTGGTGCTCCCGTTATTGAAGGACACTCGTGACAGTACGTTTGACCTTACCGTGCACGGGCCATTGCGTCGTAGGGCCTTTGCCTGCTTCTTCTCTGATTGCCGTAGTAATTCAGCAAGGTGGGAATGATTGGCCCATTAGAAAATCCAGGAAACCACAGGCAACCTGTGTGTCAGGGTTGTGTCATGGAACTTGAAGACTCTAGAGGCTATGCCCCTTGCCCTGAGACATGCTGCCCCTCCCAAACAGCAACTCTGAGCGCATTAAAAACATTACGGTCCAGCATCAGGACATAGGAAGGAGTGGTGGAAAGTGTCGGCTCGAGTCCCGACACCACCTCTCACCACGTGTCTTGCCTTAGGGCCAAGGCCCTTATGCTTTTTTGAAGTTCGATTCTCTCTGTAGAAACAAGAGAATACTATTGCCTTAAATGATTCAAGAGTTGTAAAAGGGTTTTGTAAACTCTGCCTGGGAAGTGGTAGGTACTCAAATGCCTGTGGAGCAAGGGGCATTAATCCACACACAGCTCTCACAAACACACTGTAACATCGCTTTCCTGCGAGCCCAGGAAAATGTGGACACATTCAGTAATGATACAAGGAAAGCTTCTGATCAGTTTTCTGACTCATGGGTGTTGAAATCTGGAGGTGAACTGAAGAATTATCAAAGGATTGCGTATTTCATTGCTTTGCAGTGATGTTGGCTTCAGGGAGCGGAAGGAACACCAGGAACTACCTTTGGGCTTAAGATGAGACACTGTTTTAGAGGAACATCGGATTGCAGGGTTTGTTTAAATTCAAACTTTGGGTTTAACATTTTATTGCACTGACTAATTGCATTGGCGTTTGTCAGCTGAACCTTGTTTTTTCTTCACAGGGTAAAAAGTTTATTAGGAAAGGGTTTCTTTTGTTTTTATCCTAAAAGGAGGCAGGATGGATTTCTGTTTTCCTAGACCCATAACCAGCTCTCCCTTATTTCCTCCTAACAACCAGGATTACCTGGCAGAGGGTGGCCAGGGAGTAGATGACAGTGCTCAGTGCAGAGTTTTCAGAGCTGCCAGGTTAATTTCATGTAACTCAGGCACAAGTCGTCCGCCTGTGGTTTGACGATGTTTCGGAGAGGATTCTGCCCTGAGTAACTAGTGAGATGGGAGGGAGCTAGGAGAGGATTCTGTTCTCTTCACCTCATTGGAATGGATCAAATTAGGTAAGAAACAGACTCTTCCTCTCTTGTCCCCTCATTATTCAAGAAGAGAGAAAATAAACTTTAACACACAGAAATTTAAGTACTGAAAAGTTAAGAATTGCCTACATGATGGCAGTTTCTGAAAATGGTTTTTATTCTGACAGCACGGCCTCTGTAAAAAGCAAGACCTGTGTGAGCAAGACCGGGGCTAAGAGGCTAGCGGCCCCTGTCCCGGGCTCCGTCTGGGACCCGCAAGGGTGCGCTTTTGTGGGGTCCCTGCCTGTGGGGCAGGCTTCCTCCTGCCATCTCACCCCCTCTCTTGTCCCGACTCTAGTGAAATGCCTTTGCTGTTCCAAGGAGTTCTGCCTTGGACCATTTCTTTTCTAATTTGTTGGCATCCATTCTGGGCCACGGTGGTTGTGGAGTGGAAGGAGGGTGTTGTTTGTTTAAAGCCATGAGTCACTTTAGAGTATTGGTATTCTTGGAGACCGACTCTGTCTTACTCAGATTTCCAGAGAGAAGCTTTGCAAAGCAATAATAACCCGAGACTCTCCTTTACCAGAGATTAAGGTAACAAACCTTGCACACGGGGTAAAATTTGATCATAGTATCAACTTCCTTTTGTCTTTCCCTTGCAATTTCTCGTCTCCTCTAGCTTGCTCGTATTTCTGCCTTTTTCTTGCTGGCAAGAGTAAAAACTACAAGTCCTTGAGTTCTATACCAGCTGGGGCAATTGCATTGTTTGTACCTAGAACCACAGAACTTGATTGACTGTGTTTGTACAGTTCTTCTATTGCAGATCACTTTCACACATGTGGTTGTGTTTAAATAAAAGTACTTAGACGCATTTTTAAGTGTTTCACAGTTGATTCCCATTATATCATTTGTTCTCACAACAGCAGAAACCACAGTGTGTTAGCCCTGGAGGAAACCTCGAGAGTTTGGTTTTGCATCCCTGGGAGCTGATTTTATGTCTCAAAATATAGGCACTTTTGGGAAAGGCAGCATATCAATTTTTACTCAGTCATTCTAACCTTATGTGAATGAGCATATCAGTCCCTTTCCGAAGGGCAGATTTTTTTTCCAAAGATTTTCTTTATTTGACAGAGTGGGGGAGCAGCAGAGGAAGAGGGAGAAGGATGCTCCCCACTGAGCAAGGAGCCCGAGGTGGGGTTTGATCCCAGGACCCTGGGGCCTGAGATAATGACCTGAGCTCATGACCTGAGCCGAAGGCAGACGCTTAACTGACTGAGCCACCCAGGTGCCATCCCCAGAGGGCAGATTTTTAAGGGGGAAGATGGAGAAAGTAGGGCAGTTAAGCGTCCGACTCTTGACTGCAGCTCAGGTCATGATCTCAGGTCATTATCTCAGGGTTGTGAGATTGAGCCCTGAATATGGGCTCGGTGGGGAGTCTGCTTGTGATTCTCTCCCTCTGCCTCTCCCTCAACCCCCCAATTCGTGCGCGCACGCATGCGTTCTCTCTCAAATAAATAAATCTTAAAAAAAAAAAAAGGACCATGTAAAGGCACTGAGACAACAGTTCATGTACTTTCCCCCTGGTCCTTCCCCTAGCTGTCCTGCTGCCGTCCCAGCGGCCTCACCCAGTGCAGACTCCACAGCTATGAATGGGTGCCCATCAATCAGCATTCCCCCATGTTACCACTGCAGAAACAAACCCTGAGTTTCTGGCTAGCGTGACCATTGATTTCTCAGCCACAATGGCACACTTCCTTGGCTCTAGCGGAGTAACCCCCTCCCTGGTTACCAGTCCATTGTTCCCGTTCTTCCCTAGAACAGTCATCACTCACGGTTGTTCAGAGGGGCCAGGGAAGAGAGCCACTCCAGTGCCGTCGCCAGCAGGACCCAATGCAGCTTCCAGACAGAAGGTCAGAGATGCTCTGGAAGCAGATGAGGCTTCCGCACGCAGACATGCAGGCTGGGTCCCACACAAGGATTCCTGCCCATGCATCCTTGAAATCCAGGCCATGCTTTATTTGCCAGGCCCTGTGTCCTGGTTTTTGGTTTTTTAATTTGCACAGATTCTTTGTCAATTTGCCAAGCTCTGTGTCTGCTGAACTCCATCCACCAGAGAGGGTGCCTTTTGCAAATTTGCAGAAATCAACTCTGTGTGCTAGCATGGGCCTGCCAGTGCTGGGGCCCCGGGATCTTGGGGACCATGGGCCTTGTGGCCGTTCCACTGTTAACCCTCACACAGCGATGTTTTCAAGGATTCAGGGATTCCAGTCTAACAAAAGTGAGACATTCTGGTGGGTTTCCTTCCTTCCTTCCTTCCTTCCTTCCTACTTTCCTTCCTTCCTTCCTCTTCCTTCTTTTCTTGCTTTTTTAGTTCTCTGACTCTGGGAAACTATGAAATAGAGCAGAAGGAAGAGGCCACAGAGAAAAAATAACAAGTCGTCTTTGTATTTATAGAATGAGCCTACAAGGACTTCTTATACTCACTCCGCACATCTCACCTCCCACCTTCCTCACCGTGAGCACAGGGTGCTTCTGCCTTTGGCGGCAGCCCGTGCTTCATGGTGTTGGAGCCTGTCCTGGCGCTGGCTGGCCCCACGGACAGGGAGTCTGAGTCCCTGTTTCTGGTATTCACTTTGTTCTTTGTCCAGGCGCTGCCCCCAGACCTCTACACCCACCTCTTTAATGAAGGCAAAACAAGGACACATTTTTTCCTCCTCTCTTCCTTCTCCCTTGTCTTTGGACTGCACTGCTTGTCTGCTGGCGGGATGACTCATTTCTTTGTCATCCTCCTACCCCATTCAGCCTGTCCAGATGCTCTCATTGCCTCTGTGCAGCGAGATGGAGCTATAGCCTTGTTTGAGATTGTCACTGGATCGGCTCAAGGCCCAGCAAGGCCCCCAAAAGTGGAGGAAGATAAGGACTCGACTGAACAGAGACCGTCTCTCACTCTCCCAGGAGCAGAAGACAAAAATAGACTCCCTTGCCCCTTATGCCCCGGAGTTACCAAGGGTTTTCACATGATGCAGCTGTGGGAGCCGCAATGGAAGCCCTAAGTCATGCTCTGCCTCCCCGCCTGGTCCCCCTCCCCCGTTTGTCCGGGGAATGCAAATGTGTCAATACTGCACTTCTTACTTGGCAATTTTCCAACATCTAGAATTGTGTTCCAGTTAGAAGGACCCAGAGATCCTTTTTTTTTTTTTTTAGGACCCTGAATTCTTGAAATAAAACAATATCTTGGTGGGCATCCAGAGGAAAAAAAAAGCAACCCCCCCCCCCCCGGCCGCCGCCCACCGGGGGCTTAGGCTAATGAGTTTATTGAAAGGGCTGGTTGGTTTGACAGGCAATGCTCAAGTTCCTTGTTGATGGGTGGCTCATTTACTCATTCATTGCTTCAGAATTTCTTCATAAATCCCTGAGAGCTACCTCAAGGCTTGGCCAGGATAATAAAGGATGGGACAGTCTATATGCATATGTGAAACAGGATTAACATCTGGAGGAAGAGGGGGAATGCATTTAAGAAGATCTATTTTAAAAGGTTATAGGAAATGGGATGAAATTAAGAAGGGAAATTTAAGAGGGGTTTTGGGAAATTTTGAGAAAGAGGAAATCCAGAGCACTTCCCTGTGACCAGAAGATTCCACCAAGTGCTCTTGTTTCCGATGGGCTCAACTCCCCACTGCTCTCTTCTGAAACTTCAAGAAGCCTGTGAACAGTAGCAAGCTTCCTCCTCCCAGTGAGAAAAAGGCCCCCAAAGAGCACACCCTACGTGGCCTGCTGCCCAGTGGGGGGGCCTTGGCACTCCAAATTAGAACAAAGGCAGATTAGATCCTGCCTTCTTTCTGTTTCCTTCACAATGGGGGAGGGGGGTGGGGGGTGGGGGGTGGGGGCGGGCTGTGCTGGTTGGCAAGCTGGCCCTCTGAGCCTGGCCTCGTTGGAATCCTGTCAACCAGCCCCCGCTGCTCCCTCCCCTCAACCCCGGCTCCATTTCCCACCCCCTGCCTGTCCCCAGCAGCCCCAGAAGAAGCAGTGGGGCATAAAGAGTCCTTGCGCCCCCCACTCGCCCTCTCTTTTTACCCTTGCTCCAAGGGGGGGCCTGTGGCCAGTGAGGGGATGGGCACTTCCAACAGGGAAGTTCTTTGCAAAGAAACAAAGGGGCCAGAGCCAGGTCGGGATGAAAGTTTTGGAAGCCTCTGTTCTGACAGGGCCCTTGAGGATCCTTGCGAGGGGGGAGGGGTGGGACCCAAAGTTGTTGTGACTGAAGGGAAATGACTCAAGGGAAGAAATGCCCTGATTTAATTCTTGTGGACAAAGGAGTGAGTGGGCCTGCCAGACCACAAAATAACACCCCGACCAACTAACCTAGTTTAAGCTGCGGAGGGCAAGATCACTGGGGAAACTGGGAATTTGGGGTCCAGGAAGATCTGAGTCTAAAGACCAAAAGCCAGATGCCTCTGTTCCTTTCTGCCAATTTGCACTTTGCTGGGCCTGTCTATAAAATAAGAGACAGACCTTCCAAGGGAGCAGTGGAGGGCTGGAGGGGCAAGAGCTGGGGCAGAGGAGCATTTCCTGTGTGGGACAAGGAGGCGTGGAAGTTCTAAGTGCAAGAACTGAGATTATCGGAGGTAGGTTGGCTCTGCGAGGTGCCAGTGGTAGAATCCCTATGGTGTCCTCTGAAAAAGTTTCAGAAGGGACATTTCTGTGGTTCCACCTAGTTGACCCCAGGGCAGGAACTCACTTTGAGCAAACCAAACTGACACTGGGTCCCCGGGCTGCCAAGAAGCACCAGGGATGGTCTCACTATTCAGCCCACAGAGAACTCCGGGCAAGACGATCTCCTAACCACCTGTGTCTATTGATGGATGAATAGATAAACAAGATGTGGTCTATACAGACAATGGAATCTTACTCAGCTTTAAAAAGGGAGATTTGGAGGCACCTGGGTGGCTCAGTTGGTTAAGCATCCAACTCTTGATCTCAACTCAGGTCTTGATCTCAGGGTCATGAGTTCAAGCACTACCTTGGGCTCCATGCTGGGTATAGAGCCTACTTTACAAAAAAAAAAAAAAAAAGGAGGAGATTCTGACACATGGCTCCACATGGATGAACCTTGAGAAGAGTATGCAAAGTGAAATGAGCCAGTCACAAAAGGACATGTACTCTATGATTCCACCTATATGAGGAACCTAGAGAGTCATCATATGCATAAAGACAGAAAGTATTCTACTTCCTAGTGGTTGCCAGGGGAATGGGGAGTTACTGTTTATTGGGTGCAGAGTTTCAGTTTGGGAAGATAATAAAGTTCTGCAGAGGGATGGTGGTGATGCTTGCATAACAATGTGAACGTGCTTAATGCCACTGAACTGTGCACATAAAAAGGGTTAAGATGGTCAACTTTATGTATTTTACCACAATAAAAAATATATACAATTAAAAATATCTTCTAAGGGTGCCTGGGTGGCTCAGTCCATTAAGCGTCTGACTTCGGCTCAGGTCATGATCCCAGGGTCCTGGGATCGAGCCCCACGTCGGGCTCCCTGCTTAGTGGAGAGTCTGCTTCTCCCTCTCCCTCTGCCTGCCTCTTTGCCTACAGTGCTCTCTCTCTGTCAAGTAAATAAATAAAATCTTTAAAAATATCTTCCAGACATCGGTGGCATTTCCTGCCATGGGACCTGATGCTGGAGGGACTGGCCAGGATCAAGTCATAGGTTCTTGACCTTTCCATACTCCTTGATCTCTCGATCACACGATGAAGTTTTTTTTTTTTTTCCCCCTGCCTCTTCCAGAATTTAAGGGACACTCTGAAGGAACGGTGAATACAATGAGGAGAGAGCTCGTGTGCGTCCTGCTGCTTTGTGGAGCAGCTCTCACCTTGTCCAGCCAGGTAGGAGGGCAGTTCAGGTCTGTGCCCCGAGCCTCGAGCCCGCATACCCTCAATGGACTCAGGAGCCCCAAAGTGGTGTTCTGTCAGAGTGCAGAGGTCAGCAGTTACGGAGCGCAGTACACACACTCCTCTCTGTGTAGGATGCTCAGGATTCAGGCGCAGAACCCCAGGCAGTTCTTCTGACTTGGGCAAATAGTACTTAATCCTACTCCACTGCTACTGCCTGCCTTCTTTGGAGCTGTTTTTCAAGAATGTGTTTGAATTCATCCATAAAGCATCTAAAAAAGGTGGTGCACAAGCCATGAGCCCTGGAAGCTGGCAAGCTGACCTAGGCTGCTTACTGTCTACTTGGGATGGAAGCCATACTACGGACATGCTCTCTAAAAATGCCCAGCGAGCAAGGGCACCATGGAGGGCCCATTGAGCAGTACCTTGCACAGTGAGGTTTTAGAGGAGAGAGTTGGAGGGGACGGAGGGGGGCTACAACTCCACTAACCCCCTGCGGCTATTTAAATTTAGAATTAAATGCAATTAAAAATTCAGTTCAGTCGCACTAGCCCCATTTCAAGTGCTCAGTCACCACATGTGACTAGTGGTTACGGTATTGGACAGCACAGGTATTAAAGATTTTCATCACTCAGAAAGCTATTTTGGTAGCACTGCTCTAGAAGGAGAGGACAAATTAGAAAAGAAGGCAAGAGGTGGACATTGCACCTGGGGCCAGCTACCCGAGGGGGAATCTTCAGGGCAGGTGGCATCTGACTGGGGGTGTGTAGGCAGTCTCTGGATCAACCATGTTTATTCCTAACACGCCCAGCATGGGCTGATCCTTCCTCCACCCCTGGTTGCTTTGCAGGAAATCCACACCCGATTCAGAAGAGGAGCCAGATCTTACAGAGGTAAGGTGAAGCTGAGGTGGAAGGGGGTCTATGGAAGCAGGAAGCAGAGTCAGGGCTTAGGAGCTCAGGGTGCTCTAGGCGCTGTCGGGGATTTATCTTCCACCACACCCAGCTTATGTAAGCTGTGTGAAGGTGAAATTTTGCAGGGTGATTCTGTAAAGATGCCTGCATCACCCCCCAGCCCTTACTCATTCACCTAGTTAGCTAAGGCCAGGTTCTGAGAGAACAGGAACAGGCGTGCCCTCAAGGAGTCCGGCTGTCAGGGAGTCACAGAGCTGGTGGGAGCCTGCCAGCTCAGTGGCCCGAAGCCCTGTTACACAGGTGACAGGACAGAGCCAGAGATTGAGCAACTGGCCCAAGGCCACACCGAGACCAGGCCGCAGCTGCACTGGTCCTCCGGGGTCCTTTTCTGGGCTGTGAGCCCCATCCTGCCAGAGTCCACCTGGCATCTTTGTTAACTGCCATCTCCGTGCTTCCACGTCTTCTGGTTGGTCAAACTGGGGTAACGAACCTGGGTTACCTCACAGAAGTCCCACAGGTGTGGAAAGACTTTTCACTCTAGAGTCGACTTTAGAAACCTGAGGAAATCGCCGTGAGCATTAGGTAGGATTCCAAAAATAAAACATGCTCGCAGCCAGATTGTCTTGACTCTGGTTGGAAGAACTCTTGGGCCCAACTTCACATCTAAAGCTACCAACTTAGGACCCTCATTTCTTGTCCTTCATGACCTAGTTCCTTTGGCTCTGGAAGGCTTTGCAACACCTCTTTTAAAGTGGAAGTATGCTGTAACTTTTTTTTTTGAGAGAGAGAGAACGCATGCGCACACGCGTATCTATAGACACACGCACGCGCACACACCCACCCACATACATGCAGGGTGGGGGGAGGCGCAGAGGGAGAGGGAGAATTTTCAGCAGGATCAGCGAGAGGCCCAACATGGGGCTCAATCTGAGACCCTGAGATCATGACCTGAGCCAAAACCAAGAGTCAGATGCTTAACTGACTGAGCCACTCAGGTGCCCCAACGCTATACTCTTAATGCCTTTGCTGTTGGATAGCACAGCATTTCCACTAACCTGGATACTAAGGGTATCCAGGCAGGGGACCCTCAAAAGAAACAACAGTATTATTTATAGCGAGCATGTGTCACTTCTTTAATTCATGAAAAGTTAAAGATTTCTTAAGTTGGCATTCTGGTTTGCAAACAGAGAGAGGCAAAGAAGGCAAGAATATCAATGCGAGTACCTAGACCGTTTTCATTAAATCAGAAATAATGGTGAGAGCAGCACATTCCCCACACAGACTAAGATGTCAATTTTCTTTCTTTTGGGCTAGCAATGCATCATTTCAGTGTGGTAACACTCATGTGGATCGATAACTCTGGTAGGCAATTATATACATGTGCATATTTCTGATGAATTAAAATGAAAAATTAGGGGCGCCTGGGTGGCTCAGTCGTTAAGCGTCTGCCTTCGGCTCAGGTCATGGTCCCCGGGTCCTGGGATTGAGCCCTGCATTGGGGTTCCTTGCTCAGCCGGAAGCCTGCTTCTCCCTTTCCCTCTGCCCCTCCCCTCCGCTCCTGCTCTCCCTCTCTCTCAAATAAAATCTTTAAAAACACACATACACAAAATATAATGAAAAAGTAGAGTATTACTTAGTAAATGCATTTTGATAGATAAATTCTTCCAAGATGAGGGCCCCGCCAAGGAAGAACAATAAAAGCGGTCTTTGGTGACAGATTCGCAGGTGTGTGCTGTCTTTGGGCCGGGAGCAGGGAAGGGATGAAGGATGGGTTGTATGACAAGTGAGTGAGGGACTCAGTAGGACCTGCGGTGGGGTGGCACCGTTTGGGGCTCGTGCCCTCAAGAGGCCGCCTGTCCCTCGTTCTAGTGAGTTGCAGAGACGAGAAGACGCAGACGCTGTACCTGCAGAACGAGTCGTGGCTGCGCCCGGGCCTGCGGGGCAACCGCGTGGAGTACTGCCGCTGCGTGGCCGGCCACGCGCACTGCCACTCGGTGCCCGTCAGAGGTACGTACGCGCGCGCCGCCGAAGCTTCCAGCACCCGCGCCCGGCTCTCAGGCCCACGCCCCCTGTGTCCCCGGCCCGGCGCGCGTGCGCAACTTCAGATGGAGGTTACGGGCGTGCTGGGCCTCAGGCTAAGGTGGTGGCGCTGAGCCAGAACGTGAGACTGTGACCTGGGGCCCTCGCCTTCTCCTGCCTGGCCTCAGCTTCCTCGTCCGTCAAATGGGGAGAATGGGCGTACCTACCTCACGGTTTGCTGTGAGGAAGAAATAGCTCCTTTTGTAAAGCGCCGAGAATAGTGCCTGGCTGGCAGAGCTTACTCTTAAAATCCTAACTCCTATTATCCTTGGAACTGCTGTGAAAGTGATTGGGGCTGCCTTGTTTGTCCTTGACAGTCTGCAGCGAACAGAGGTGCTTTAATGGCGGGGCGTGTCGGCAGGCTCTCTATTTCTCAGATTTTGTCTGCGAGTGTCCTGAAGGCTTTTTGGGGAAACGCTGCGAAATAGGTGAGTGGTGGGTGGGTGGGTGGGTGGTGTGAGAAGACGGACAGAATCCCAAGTCTTCCCAGAAAGGAGAGGAAGTGTGTGGTGACGGGGGCAGGGTGGGGACAGGGAAGGATCCTCCAAGGGTCCGTTAGGAAACCAGAGCGCTGGGCGCAGCGGGCAGAGCCTTGGGTGCCAAGCTGGGGTCTGCCTGGGGGACCCTGGCCACCCCGTGTACCTCCTGCGCCCCAGTAGCTTCGGCAGTCAGCCCGCCTCGCTGGTTTGGGGTGACGACAGAGCAGAAGTGAAACCCCTTTGGAAAACTAAATGACAGAAGGGGGAATGCACTTGGGAGGCGTCACGTGTCCTGTTTGCTCTCTCTTTCTCTCTTTTTTAAGATTTTATTTATTTATTTGAGAGAGAGAGGGAGCACGAGTGGGATGAAGGGCAGAGGGAGAAGCAGACTCCCCGCTGAGCAGGGAGCCCGGATGCGGGGCTCGATCTCGGGATTTGGGATCATGACCGAGCCGCCCAGGTGCCCCATGTGTCCTGTTTTCAATCAGATGCCAGTGCCACGTGCTACAAGGACCAGGGTATCACCTACAGGGGCACGTGGAGCACCGCGGAAAGCGGGGCCGAGTGTGTGAACTGGAACAGCAGCGTGCTGGCCCTGAAGCGCTACTCGGGGCGGAGGCCCAACGCCATCCAGCTGGGCCTCGGGAATCACAATTACTGCAGGTAAGGGGGCCCCCCTTCCTGCGTGAGCTCGCTTCCCGCTGGTGAGGAGCTGCTACAGCTGGGGACACCACCGGGAGCTCATCAGGCAGTGGGCCCCACGGAAACAGAACCGGCGCCTTCTCTACCGACGCAGTGATGTTCGCAGGCGGCGCAGGCCGCCGCGGGGCTGGCCCGTCTGGAGCATGTGGGCAGGCCCGCCGGCTGCGAACTCCCACAGGCTTTGCTGTTGCGGTCTGGAGGCAGAGGTCTTCCCAGCTTTTGCCCCTAAGGCCTTGCACAGACTGGATGGGGCTACCACATGATAAAGGATAATCTCCTTTACTTCAAGTCCGCTGATTGTGGCTGTTAACCCTAGCTACAAAATCTCTTCACGACAGCACCTAGATTAGCGGTCGATTAGATAACTGGGCACTCAGAGCCAAGTTAACCCATAAAACTAACCGCCACAGGCCAGCCCTTGTCAACATGGCTTCTGTGTGCACCTCCTTAAACCATACTTAGTCTCCAGAGACAGTAGCTAAGTCACACTTCCACCCGACATGATCCAGCTCCCCCGTGCACTGCCGAAAGCTCACTGACCTTTTCCCCGGAAGAGGATGCAAAGTCTTTGGGTCTCAGAGGGAGGCTTAACTTGGCACCTACCCCGGCCTTCCCTGGCTGCTTTTTCAGAAACCCGGACAGGGACTCAAGGCCCTGGTGCTACATCTTCAAGGCGGGCAAGTACAGCAGTGAGTTCTGCAGCACGCCAGCCTGCCCCGAGGGTAAGTGCTGCTTGCCCACCTTCCCTGGCAGCGTCCCCGGAAGTAGACTCTAGGAGGACCAAGCTGATTGTGTTTCTATAGCTGAGGACACTAAGGAGTGGGCTGGTGGTTCATCATTTTGGTTGCAGAGGGAAGAACATCAGGAGACTTAGGTCCTCACCCGGGCCTGGCCTCTAACTAGCGGTTGGACCTTGAGCTGGCCTCTTTACCACCCCCCCGGGTCCCCCATTTCCTCGTGTACAGAGGAGAAGGGGGGCCGCGTGGGTGGTTTCCAGTCCTTTTGAGGATGAATGGAGATGCTCCCTTTTGTGATTGATGGGCCTTTTTCTCAATCTCTCTCTCTCTCTCTCAAAGATGTTTAATATGAGAAGGTTTTCCAAATTTAAAAATACTAAATTATAAAAAAGCACTATGAATTCTGTGGTGCTTTTACAAATAATGATATCCCAATAGTATAAAAAATGTGTTTTAAAGTTCTAAATATTCATATAAAATAATAATGTGCCTTCTGCCTACAGGTAAGTCTGACATACCTGTGAATTTGAGGACTCTTTATAGTAATTCTAAAGCATCCTCTCCCCTCCCAGGATCGGTAAATTGGGACTCACTAGTCTAGGGGGCCCTAAAGATTGCTTTAATTATGCTGTTTATAGTGGTACACTCTGCCAGTTTTAAATGGGGAGAAAGGAGGCTAAAATGGGGCAAATCGATGAAAATAGGCAGCATCCGTAGGTCCATATTCTCTCTTCCTGCTCAAGCCCAATAAACCCTTCAGAGCACTGGCAGACAAAATCTGAGAAACTGGGGCCTCTGACATGTTCCTCCATTGAAGAACTCTGGTTTGCCACAACCTGTCAAGTATAAGCAGGGAAACCCCCATTTACTTTCAAAGCAGCTCCAGCAATAATCACTACTAATTGGGCATAGGCCCTTCCTGCCCAACATGAACAAACCCTCAGGATCTCTCAACACAGCAATCCAGGCAGCCACATCCAACCGATGAAAGTTGGCCCACCAACTGAAAGCCATTTACCATCCCTATGTAAAAGGCCTTGAAGGAGGAGGAAAGAGGGGAGGTGGGATGGTATCTCCCCCCTCCTATGGGCAGGCTAACTGCCTTCATCCTCTCAGGCCAGCAGCCCCGCTCAGGCCCTGTTGCAAACCCCGACTCGCCTGCGGTAGCATTTAATTGGTTTTGTTTCAGTTTGAGATTTCTTTTGTTCCAGAAAAAAATGAGGACTGCTACTTTGGAAAAGGGTTAGCATACCGTGGCACCTCCAGCCACACTACGTCTGGTGCCCCCTGCCTCCAGTGGAATTCCATAGTCCTAACAGGCAAGGTCTACACAGCGTGGAAGACCAATTCTCAGGCACTGGGCCTGGGCAACCACAATTACTGCCGGTACGTAGCACAGGGTCCGTGGGGTTCATGTCTGGGCAGAAGGCAGGACTGGGACGTGGGATAGGAGATTTCATGCCTAAAGTTATATGAACGACCCAGAACCATGGATATTCTCTAGTCACACCTATTCACTTGCTAGAATAACACCTATTATAAAGAGGGAAGTTCACCAGTTTGTCAGCCCACATCCCACGTTCGAGGTGCTGTCCCATAGCCACTTAGTTCTCATCTGTTCTGTTCTTGTCTGGCTCCTTTCTCCCAGGGAATCATAAGACTGTCCTCACAGCACAGCTCACAGTCCCTTCCAACATCCCTGTGAGAGGGGAATGTTGTGTTGCTGATAGAAAAACAAAATTAAACTTGTTTTCCTCTGGTGCGATCTTGGACAGAGCCATGTTCAGAACTCAGGCCCCTCCTTCCCAGCTCATTGCTTTGCCATTGGTTTACTGAGCCTCCTTCTGCTCTCATGTGGCTTCTGATGTGCTTGAAAACCTTAAACTCTCTTACCACCTAGGAACCCAGATGGGGATGCCAAGCCTTGGTGCCACGTGCTGAAGGACCGCAAGTTGACGTGGGAATACTGCGACGTGCCTCAGTGCTGTAAGGGCTGGCCCTTGGCCACCTCCCACTGCCCAGCCCCCCTTCTTGACCGTTTCCTCTGCCACTTCCTGTGTCTTCATAGCTGTCTGGTTCAGACTGCGTAGTTCCCAGATTTTCAGGAAGGCCTTGGTGGGGAGGGGCTTTCCATGACTGAAGCAATGGTGGGATGACAACTCTTCTGGCCAGGTGTTCACTTCCCACGCACGAGTGTGACACAGGGGCAAAACGAAGGAGAAGAACTGGCCAGTTTCTCTTAGAATTCATTAGGCTCTGAACGTCTCTCTCCAGATGCCTTTATTAATGATCGATGATGAGGTCGTGGTGAGAGCATGGAGGAGGATAGCTCACGCATATGGCTCCCTAGATAACAAAGTGCTCTCATAGCGTTCTCCCGACAGCGTGGTGAGAGGCGGTCTTCCTATCTTTGGTTTCTGGATGAGGAAACCAGTTCAGAAGTCACATGGCCTGCCCAAGCTCACTGGGCTCCGAGTAGCAGAGCCCGGGTCTGATCCCACATCCTCTGACCCCACAGCTGGTACTTCTGCTGTGAACTCTTCCAACCTTTCTCACAGAGCCCGTTTCACACAGGGGACCTGGGTGGGTGGAGGGAGCGGAAGACCGAGAGGAAATTCAAGTTGGCACATTTTGCTAAAAAACTTTAGAAATTGTCTGAGAATGGATTATTATTACTCCATTCCTGTGAACACACATATTAGCCAGAATGTTTCTCAAGGAACATACTACATAACTGGGCAGTAAGACACAAACTACCGATGGACTCACAACCAAGGCCGTGCATGGCGAGTCCTCGGTGAGCAGTATCCGTGAGCCCGCTCGGAGCCTGGTGGGCTGGGAGTGTTAAGAAAGCTCCACGAGGAGGGAGGATTTCACCTAGGCCTTGAAGGATGGGCAAGGTGGAGTAGATGGAAAAGAGATGGGGTAGACATCCTCCAGGAGAGAGCTGCAGGGCCTCGTTATTTCTGAAGCCGGGAGACGGGTGCAGGAAAAAACGGGGGTAATGAAGCATGGCAGAAAGATCCCAATTGGGGTCAGACAAATCTGGGTTCTAATCCGGGGGCCGCTGTGACCTTGGGCAAAAATTTCCCAGCTTCCCTGAAGTTCAGTGTGGTGAGGGTTAAAGATAGTGTATGTGCAGTGGTTGGTGTGCACTATGTGATCAACAGATGAAAGCTGTGGTTTTTGTTACCGCGGAGACTGTTCTAGCCCTCTCTATAGCCTGGACGTGAGCAATAAGCCTGTGGAAACTCGGGGTTCCAAGAGAGAAAACCAAGATAGGTGCTCAAGGACCTCACCCAAGGACCGCAGGTCTGATCTCCCTTCTCCGTCCTCTCCTCTCCCAGCCACCTGTGGTCTGAGACAGTACAAGCAGCCACAGTTTCGCATTAAAGGAGGACTCTACACAGACATCACGTCTCATCCGTGGCAGGCCGCCATCTTTGTCAAGAGCAGGAGGTCACCAGGAGAGAGGTTTTTTTGTGGGGGAATACTAATCAGTTCCTGCTGGGTCCTGTCTGCTGCCCACTGCTTCCAGGAGAGGTAGGGACTCCGGAAAACCCAGTCAGTCTCCCTAGACTTTGAGGCCTTGAAACCAGGGCCTGTTAGAAGAAGCCTCACAGCAAGCAGTGCGTCCTAAGGCTCTTTCTCCATTAGGTATGATGCCCACCACCTTAGGGTGGTCTTGGGCAGAACATACCGAGAGGTCCCTGGAGAGGAGGAGCAGAAATTTGAAGTCGAAAAATACATCATCCATGAGGAATTTGATGAAGACACTTATAACAACGATATTGGTGAGATGTTCTGTGCTCCCTGCTCCAGATGACACGACACACACCCACCCATGTGCATCCGCACCTCTGCCTTCCTCCCCCTCCCCTCTCCTTCATCTTCCTCCCCTCCAATCAGACGAGCATCACATGGGGCTTATTCTCTTCTCGCTCTCCTCCCAGTCCTGCTGAAACTGAAGTCGGAGTCGCTACACTGCGCCCAGGAGAGCGACACCGTGCGCACTGTGTGTCTCCCTGAGGCCAACCTGAGGCTGCCCGACTGGACAGAATGTGAGCTGTCTGGCTACGGCAAGCACGAGGCGTGTAAGTGGGAGGAAGTCTCGGCCCCATCCTGTCTGTCTGCAGGACGGCGGGGCGTGCGGTTACTGAGAGGAAAAAGTCATGAGAAGGTTCTAGCCCTGGCTCAGGCACTGATGCTGTGTAAATGTAGGCAAGTTCCCTGCAGACCGAGAACCCATTGTCTGCCTGCCCCACCTCTCGGGGTCACTGTGCAGGTCAAGAAAGGGGTGAAAAGTACAAGTGCTTTAAAGGGCCTAAGACTGCAGCAAGGTTCTGATAAGAAGTGGAGGCGGGTGATTAGGGTGTGGGGCTCTTGCGACTCTGGTCGTGTAGGTCTGAGTCCACACCCTAGATCTGCACCTTGTAGTGGTGGGACCCAGGACGTGGGTTTTTATGTTACACTGGCCCCCTCGCTGGTCACATGGGGGTAGAATTGCCTACCTCCTTAGATTATGAGAATTGAATGATAGTAGGTTAAGCCAGTGGTTTTCAGCTGGGGTGTTTTTGCTGGCCATGTCTGGAGGCATTTTTGCTTGTTGCAACTCAGGATGGAGGTTTATACTAACATTTAGTGAGTCGAAGCAAGGGGGGCTGCCAAACATCTGCAGTGCACAGGACAGCCCCCCTCAAAAAAATGTTCTGGCCCCAAATGTCAGTAGCGCTGCTCCTGAGAAACCATGGGCTAAACTCTATAAAATAGCTGGTTTTGTCGGTCAAAACGATATTGACAGTATTTCGTAGGCTTCAACCTCATCGATCTGTAAGCTGGATCCAAATTAACCATTATTAGAAAAATCAGCTTCCTCTTTCTAGAAGATTTACAAATAACTTTCCCTAAAACTGTAAGATGTTTTCCCTTCTCTGTTTCAGCTTCTCCTTTCTATTCTGAGCGGCTGAAGGAGGCTCATGTCAGGCTGTACCCGTCCAGCCGCTGCACATCACGGCATCTGTTCAACAAAACCGTCACAAGCAACATGCTGTGCGCCGGAGACACGCGAAGTGGTGGGAACCAGGCAAACCTGCACGATGCCTGCCAGGTAGACACGGGGGTCTCGCCCACCCGAGGGGAAAAGTGGTCCTTGGCCCACAGGTTCCTAAGCAAGACAAAGTTACAGCCAGAATGGATGCATTCATCTTGGTGAGGCGCTGGAGATTCTAGAGGAGGGCCTCAACGAAATAACACAATCGGAGAGAGATCAAAGTTACCCAAACCTAAGAAATCTAAACTGCAGGAAGTGTCCCCATTGTCTATACCGGAAACTCCACCTGATTCAGGGTTTCTTGTAAGCCCAGGCAATTGATCGACTATTGAAGTGATGGGTAAAGCAACACAGACGAAGCAATTCTTGACTTCTGGAGGGGCTGGAGAATTGTTGGAGTCTGCCATGTAGAGGCGGGGGAGGAGAAGCTGCAGCTTGCCAGGGAGTATGACCCAGATGATTCGTGAGAAAGAAGTTTTAAAAACTCATGTCAGCCCTAGTATGAGGTTTTTTGCCTGGGAAAGCAAACTATTTCAGGCTCTCTGTGTCGGCACCCTTGTCAGAGTCGGTACTTCTATTTCATGATAACAGGGCCCTGGTATGGGACACACACCAGCCTGTGGTATTAGGACCTAAATATAATCAAGGCACCGTTATTGATGAGACATTTTTGAGCCTACAGTGTGCCTAGCTCTCCATCGAGGGGCTGGGGGTTAGAGGGGAAACAAAAAGAAGGAAACGGGGCTCTTCCATTGAAGACTTTATGGACTTTGTTCTTATAAGGTAAATTATATCAGCATTTTCCCCTCAGTTCCTTGACAACCTTTGTCTTTTTGAATGGTTTCTTCAGAAACCTCAGCTGTAGCCCTAGCTCAACAGTCATAAAAAGGTTGTATGTAAAGTGAAACCATGATCTGCAAGCTTCAAGTTAAAAACAAAAACAAGAAATCATTTTGATTCAATAAGACAATAACAGCCAACAATTACCAAGAGTTTTACAAAATGTCATGCTTTCTCCCAATTAATTCCCATAACAACCTCCCATACGGTACATAGTATGATCCCTAGCTTCGAGGATAAGAATACTGAAGCACGGTTAGCCTAAGGCCACATAGCCAGTAAGTGGTAGAGTTAAAAGGAGGGTTGTGGCCTGAAATGTCTGAGCAATTATCTCAGTTCTGCTTTGCAATGTAGATACAGCGTAATTGTCTACAGGATCAAGATCATCGAGATAAAAATTTCTCTCTCTGAAATTTTGAATAATACAACAATCAGCACTACAGATATTAACCCTAACTTCCCCAAAGAGTTTGCGTTTTTTGCAAACAACTAACCTGTTCTCTCTACTGCAGGGTGACTCGGGTGGCCCCTTGGTGTGTATGAAGGACAATCGCATGACTCTGGTTGGCATCATCAGTTGGGGCATTGGCTGTGGGCAGAAAGATGTTCCTGGTATATATACCAAGGTTATTAATTACCTAGACTGGATTCAAAACAATATGCGACTGTGACCAAGGACATCCAGTTCCCTGAAATCATGGGAGACCCTGCTTCCTCCACTTCAGAAGACACACTAAGGCGGAGTGCTTCTTTACAGAGCTGAGCCATCACACAGTACAAGTGGTTGGCAGGGCAGGGGGAACCCATAGAAGGGGGGAGAGGATAGGTTTTAATAGGTACTTCCCATTTTAGAAGTTTTCAGGGGTTAAGATCTGATTTCAGAATATAGTTTGTCAGCCGAGAAGACGGATAAATGCCAACCCCTCCTGGAGTACCACCGTCTAAGGCAGAAGAGAGGAAGGGAGAGAAGCCCAACCTCCTGATCTGTCACCACGAGCAGCTTTGTAAATGGGACCACAAAGATGAAAGCATGTCTCAATAGTAAAAAAGTAACTAGATCCTTCAGGAAGGAAGGATTGCATTAGAAATGGAATGTCTATTTATAGTCACAAGGAAGCCCCGTGGGGGTCTCCTCGTAAGGGATGGGCTGGCTGGCCAGATCATTTTTCTCAACACCACCTTTTAAATCAAGTATTTGACTTTTCCCTTTCTCCACTTTACAGCTCTTGGAAGGAAATCTTTTTGTGTACAGTGTAAATCTTTTTTTCTTTATAATAAAACAGGAGACTTGTATCATTTTAGTAACTGATAAACTAGGCTTTAGTATATTTATATCAATCCGTTTTAGTTTTTACTTTGTTGCCACACCCCTGTATTATACTGTGCTGAAATAATAAATTCAGATTATTTTTCACATATTTTCCCAAATCAGAGTGGGATAATTTTCTTACACTTGCAGTATCTCACAGCTCATTTATTCTTGTTAGTCATGGTCACATTTTAAAAATCATCTCAGGGTGCCTGGGTGGCTCAGTTGGTTGAGCGGCTGCCTTCGGCTCAGGTCATGATCCTAGAGTCCTGGGATCGAGTCCCGCATCGGGCTCCCTGCTCGGCGGGAAGTCTGCTTCTCCCTCTGACCCTCCCCCCTCTCATGTGTTCTCTCTCTCTCATTCTTTCTCTCAAATAAAAAAAAATCTCAAATATTTCCTTTCATTCATTTGGCATGTAGAGAATACTCGCTGCATACAAGGCAACGTGCAAAGTGCTATAGACAGTGGAAAGGGGGAGGAAGGCAGTTCTCGGTTAGACAGGAAAATAAGATAAATACCCGGGTAGAACAGAGATGGGTCACAAAAACAGCAGAGAGAAACTTTTACTTTTCAGTTGCAGGAAGTATGAGAGAATCTTAAGGGAAAACAGAGGTAGGGCTTTCAAAAATTGGGCGAGATCTGGACTGGTGGGGAGGAGGTGTGGGCAAGGCACCCTTGAGACCGGGAATGTCACTGCATGGAAATACAAGAGATCTGGAGAGGAAAAAGGGTGGTGGGAGTATGGGGAAGGATTTTGTACAGGTTGTTGGAAGTGAAGGTCATGAAGAATGTGGGTAGGGGGGCGCCTGGGTGGCTCAGTCGG
>NW_027397079.1:39008864-39047139 GCF_003265705.2 Callorhinus ursinus | reverse complement strand
AGCTCAGGTCATGATCCTGGAGTCCCGGGATCGGGGATCGAGTCCCGCATTGGGCTTCCCGCTCAGCGGGGAGTCTGCTTCTCCCTCTGACCCTCTTCCCTCTTGTGCTCTCTCTCATTCTCTCTCAAATAAAATCTTAAAAAAAAAAGAATGTGGGTAGGAACTTAGATTATGGTGCTTTGAATGGCAAACTGAGTTTTGGACTTAATTCTAGAGGCAACACAGAGCCACTGGGGCTTGTGCGTAAGAGAATGAACGGAGCATGCCCCGGGGGAAAAAGAACGCCGAGGGGGATGGAATGAAAGCAGACTGGGTAGGCAGGCCCCGCGGACCACAAGCGCGGTAGTAGGAAGGAGAAAGCGAGGGGAAACAAAGAACAGAAGCACGACCTTGCTGGCCAGCATAGCAACCCCCCGCTGTTGGTCGGCCTAGAGGCTAGTATTGGCCATTTTCTTCCCATTCCATTTTCCTTCCCTGTTCGTCTGAAAGAATTAACTCCCAGACCGTGGGGCGCCTGGCTGCCTCAGTCAGAAGAGCATACAGCTCTTGATCTCGAGGTTGTGAGTTTGAGCCCCATGAGGGGTATAGAGATTATTTAAATAAAACTTAAAAAAACCATGAATTCCCAGACCAGCCCCCACTAGGTATGTTACTTAAGGATGCTGCTTTCTGCTTCTCCTGGGCTTTCTTAGCTAGAGCTGCAGCTCCTATCATCACTGCCACCCCAGATCCAAGAATAAATCTGCGGGGGCTTGCTGTTGGACACATGCAGCAGTTTCCTGGAGAGGAGAAAAGGTGGTTGCAGTTGTCTCTATCGAAAGGCTGTGAGAACTGCTCAGTTTAGAGGTTCTTAGAAGAAAAGTACATAGTTTTAGCTCACAGAAGAGACTAAAGCCCACGAGCTTGAGTTAGAGGGGAGCAAAACCCAAACTTCCCTGAAATCCTCAAGCCCCCGGAGCAGTTAAATAAATGCAGATCGCAGAAACTGAAGCCACAGATTCCTCCACCTTAGACCTCTCCCCCACAAGTTTCCCGTGCAAGTGGCAGGTTTTATTTGAGATAGAAGTGTCCCTCGGCCATTTTAGACAAACACTGCCCCAGGACAATAGGGAGGACTCCCAGCGAGCGCATCTCTGGCAGGAATTCAGTGGGTTTTGCCCCATCCCCTTTGCATGACAAGCCTTTCTTCAAAGGCCCGGATGAATGAAATGAACTGAAGCAGCAAGGCTTCCTAGGATGGAAACGCCAAGTGACAGGCCCCAACATTCCTCTGGGTGAGGTCCGGGCGACCACAGACTGGATGAAGACACAAGAGGCCGCAGACCGAGCTGCAAGGCAGAGTCCCGGCCCCGCAGATTCCTTTGAATTACATTGAAATACATTCAAAGAACGACAACACATCATTATCCGGTGTGGGTTAGGAAATTTAGGACAAAATGTCTGGAACTAGGCTGGCCAGGGAAAGGGTTATAAGGGGGAAATGATAGTTCCTTCTCCCCAGCTGGTTAATAAAGCAAATAGACGCTAACAGAGCTGAAAGATGAGAAAGATTCTTAGGTAGCTGTGCAATACATTTAGTGGGTAAAAACTTAGAGGAACTCCGGATGCTTGGGTGGTTCAGTTGGTTAAGCGACTGCCTTCGGCTCAGGTCATGATCCTGGAGTCCCAGGATCGAGTCCTGCATTGGGCTCCTTGCTCAGCAGGGAGTCTGCTTCTCCCTCTGACCCTCCCCCCCTTATGTTCTCTCTCTCATTCTTTCTCTCAAATAAGTAAAATATTAAAAAAAAAACTTAGAGGAACTCAGGTGATGGAAACTGATACCCTAGAGCTCCCATCTGAGGTCTGGTTATCAAAAAGTGTCATAAATTTTTGGTTTCACGTTTAACTTCAAAAGCCAAAAACTCACCCGATCCCCAGTACTCAGAATCTTGGGGGAAAGTCTAAGAGTTTCAAATTCAATTCTTTTAAAATTCTAACAATTAAATAAAAAATTAATCTCATTGCTAGTACTGAGTCACCACCTACTGGCCACAGAGGAAAGTACCTGTATTATAAAATGCACCTGGTCATCACACCACAGCGCAACCAGAACAGCCAGAGCGCGGGAAAAGACATGTTAACGACTAAGACAGGTAGGATGGAGTATTCATAAACACCAAACACTAGTTCCTAAACAGAAAAAGCCCTAACGTCTCTTCATGGCCACGAGGGATTTACCAAAGGATATCAGTATGGATATGGGATGACAACCAGTGTCCATACTTTTTTACAAAGACTGCCCATGACTTATGTTCCATTTTACGCCCAAACTGACAAGCCTAAGATCAAGAGCGTGGGGAAAGCACCAGAATAGCCAGTGGCAGCTTTAATGGCTGGTCTTTAATGGGAAAAAATGACTAATCTTCACCTTTGTTCTTACAACCTTAAAAATGACATTAATGCCAACATCCCCTATTTCCAGAGATAACGAGAATCATACCATACCTATGGCGTTAGGTCTACTGGTTGAAAAGACAAAAGTAGTAAGATCCTCCCGAACTGATTTATTTCTTAGTGCTTCTAACGAGGCCTGCCTGGCCTAACACTACTGTTAGTCCCAGTAACAAGACACTTAGGACACAGACGACTGGTAAAACTCAACTTTATTACGATTTAAACACAGGAGATACTTCCACACATATTAAACACGTATGGAATCGAAAAGCTCAACCAAGACGGCCTGCACTTCTTATGCTGACACCCTGATGGGTGGTCGCCGCGATGCTCCACTGGGCTCCAGAGGTCTGCTATGCAGGTGATACATTACTTCACATGCTAAGGCCTGGAGGTCCCATACCCTAGATACTTGATTTCTCCTCAAGTTCTTCCCTTGAAATTAGGATGAACTGTCTGGGAGGAAATATCACAGCTAGATTTACAAACCTAAAAATATCCAGGGACCAAGACTGGTTGTTTTCCTATGACCTAGGAAACCTTAAAATCCTTCAGAGCCCTCAGAAGTAATTCCGAGTATTGTGGAATCATAGGCAGGGCTGTTCCCCTACCCTACCAGTATGTATGCAGGACATAGTCATTCAGGACAAATTCTGGAGCGATGGGAGTATGAAACACAACTGTTTGTATAGAGCACAATTTATCCCAGAGGAAAACCACAAAACAACATTACTGTGCAGCAAAAACAAGTCCAGGAAGTAGGGAGATAAAACTAGCAAAACAAAATTGCTGAAGGATTTGGAAACAGGGCTTTAGAGAAAAATTGTAGGGTTTGGAGAGGTCTTCATTTTTCTCCATGCATTAAGCAGAGCACAGTATCACTCCTTAAGCTAGAATAATTTTAAAACCTGTCTTTTATATAAATTTTTAAAGACTCCAGCACTAGTCCAGCACTGACAAGTGTAAATAAGGAGTCACTGGGTTACAGCCATGATGCACTTCATGAGGAAGCAGTTGGTCATCTACACTCCAAAACGGTGACACACAAAATCTGGCTGCCCTGGGATTATGGGATTGGCTTTTCTGAAACTGTCCTTGGGTAACAGGAAAAATGGTGAATTCTGCAATGTAAAGTGAATAAACTGTTTTGGGTTGGAAAAGGGGCATTTCAGGCGGCCTCTGCCAGGAAGAGGGCAGGTCACCTTCTCACAGAAGATGACAGACCAAGTGCTAAAGGCAAACAGTAGTTAGTATCTGAAAACTGGTCGGATATCGTCATAGTCTTCAAGGGAAAATCTGATTCTACTGGGGTTTTCCATGTCATCAGTGGACTCAAATTTAAGAAGTTTCCAGTTCCCTTCTAGAAGTACTGATGATTTTATATATATATATATCAAAGTAGAGGGATCAGAAAGAAACCAACTCCACTCTTTTCCTTCCAACCCTCCTTCATATGGGGCTTGACTACTTCTCCTGCCCCTTTCACTTGAGCCTGTGTCCTCATACCTCTTCAATACTGTTTCCTTTCTTCTCCCTCATAGATCAGATCCTTAACTGGCCTTTCTGTGACTAACATTCATACTCTTCCAAGCTTTCTTTCCTTCTTTCTAATCTTTCTACCTTAAAAAACAAAAAGAAGTCGTTCGTTGGCTTTAGATCATTAAAGCCAAGCAAGTAACAAATGCTAGTCTTTTTCTATGGTAGCCACGTTAAGAATAGTCAAATATGGCATCAAGTGTCTCCACCCTCCGTCACACATCTCTTCTCGCAGAACTGAGTTGGTGCTGATTGTGTTTCAGTTCTGTCCAGTTCTCCCTGGCGACCCTTCTCTCCCTTGATTAGCTCCATGGCACTGAAGGCTAAGGAAAAAAGGGAGCGGGTGGGTCCAGAAGGGGATACTGACCTAGGAGACAGGCTGATATTTTTTACTTTTAGAAAGTAAGAAATGAAAAAACGTTCATGACTGTTCTTTTTGCAAAACTCTCCCTTCAGGTTCGAACTTGGAACTTTCCAGCTTTGGTCATGTATTTTATGCCCTTAAAGGGTTTGTACTTTTCTCCATACATATCCAGACGATTCACCTTGAGTCCTGGAAGGAAGGAAGATAGGCGTTATTCAAAAAGGAGCATGTAGCATGTATGTTTAAATTCATTTTAATTCAGAGGGATCAGTGGGATAGAGACAGTTGTAACAATGAACCAGAAAAATAATAATAATTGTCCCTTATTTATTTCACTTTTCTAAAGCTCACAGGTTTTTGACTCTTGGTCCATACACCGATAATAAAAACTGCTCCAACATAAAGCTATCCTACTGGAAGACCTGTTTGTAAAGTGGCAAGGGCAGAAAGTTACATGCAGACTGATATGAGGATAAGGAAAGAATAAGACCCTTCTATGTTTTTCTCAAGTTATTGGATGGAATACATGAATAAATAATAAAATTAATGAATAATGAAATAAAATATAACTTAATGATGAATGCTTCCTAAGTGTTCTCACTTCAGTGAGAATTCTCACTACAGCAAAACACATTTTATACTGTATAGGGCTTTAAAATTTGTGAAGTGTTTTAAGATGAAAGAGTTTATAATTGAAGTGAATGTTAACCACTTAAATTAGACAAGTTCTGTTGATAAAGAAAAATAGGAACTTTATATAAAGCTGAAGTCATCTCCTATCTACCTTATACAGTTGTTCTAAGGATTAAATAATAACATAGATGAAAGAGCTTAAAACAGTGCCTGGCACATAGTAAATGCCTGATAGGCAGTAACTATCATCATCACCAGCCTGAGACAGGCGCAGACCTCAGCAGGCTGACGTGGGTTCCACATGGTAATAAAAGCAAATATGAAAGTCCTTCTGAATCTGGGGGAAAGGAGGGGAAATTATACTTCTTGGTTACCAGCTGAGAACGCAGAAGGCTTCCCATCCTGAAAACCTTGGGACTCCAAACTGACAACCCCAGTATGACTCAACACCTGCTTGCCAACACTCCATCTACCCACACTATTTCCTTCTCAACTGTATCTTATATATTGGCAGTCAAATCACTTCAGCCAACTTCAAAGTAAGGATGATGAACTTTCCCCAGAAATGCTAGAGAAGATTTTACTCAAGATTACCTATCAGGTAATGAAACCAAACTCCATAAACAGGGAGCCAGCAGAAGGCATTCTGAGATCTATGTCCTACTGGAGAGAGCCACCTCTGTTCTCATGAGGCCACCTAAGTCGTGAGTCACTCACCAGAAATGGCCAGCTGCTGGATCTTAAACTGCAGATTAATTGTGGGGTTCTCATCTGGCTTGGAAGCTCCAGCCTGAAGACTCATGGTCCCCTTCAAACTTGGTAGCTTTTGCGGATTTATTTTTCCTACATCCCATGACAACATCTTTAAAGAAAAAGAAAGAAGTTACAGTGGAACCTTTCATCTGAGGTGGTTCAGCTCTAACCTCAGGGCATATGTTCACAGTATTACGAGCTGCCCCTAGAGTGGTTTTCAATAGAGAAAACTATTTGTCACCATAAATTATCTCAAGGAGAAAAAGGATGCCCCTTTGATTAAGCTTTCCTTTCAACAAGGTGTAACGTCTATGTGGAGAGCTCCTGCAGAAATACTTCTATTTAATATCAGCAATTTGAAACCTCCTGCTTATTCTCCTCCTACCTTGGTAACTGGGTCAAATGTATGTGTCCCCTGAGATGGAGTGAGGCTCATATTCAGGACCCCTTTGGGCATCTGGCTGGTGACAATCACTCCCTCTATGGTCTTCCCCATAGTCTGCTTCGGTCCCACTGTTATTTCAAAGCGTCCAAGTGAACTACTGTCCCGGAAACTGATGCTATGTTTAACATACACTGGAATTGCCACCAGACTGGAAAAGAGAGACAAAAAACCCATTTCATTACTATACTGGAAAAATGGCAACATTTTCTTCTTTTATACTGTTTTTGTTTTTGTTTTTTTCTTTGCCCCATTGACAGCTTTTCCTTCCTTATCTACTTTTTTACTCCTTATATTAAAAAAAAAAAAAAAGGGCACAGGAAACACCCCAGTAATCTTCAAATTTTTTCTTTTTGTATAGCTAAGATGCTGTCTAGTAAGTGAACTAACTCTTCCAATGACTCTGAATAATATTAACAAAAACCAAAGGGTATCCTAAGCCTACTATGAGAAAGGCATTAGAGATAAAAATTAGGAGTCACCATATCTATGTGTTTTACTTTATGACATGTGACCAATAATTATCTGTACTTGGGACAGTACTATTCATACCTCATGACCTTTTATAATATCTTGGGAGTGCTTTTACTGGACTTCCTCTGATCCTCATGAAATCTTATGAGGTACGTATGGTAGGCTGTCATGATAGGACAGAGCAGGAAATAGAGAAATCACAGAGTAATACCAAAGCAGTAATAGTTCTTAACATCTATTAAACACTCCTGTCTGCCAGTACTATGCTAGATGTTTTATCTCCATTATCTTGTTTAATCCTCCCAATAAGTATGAAGTAGGTACTGCTCCTGTCCTCTGATTTTATACATAAATAATGATGTCCTTTTGCTTCACTAAGATTAAGTAACTTGCCCAAGGTCATATATCATAAGTACTGAAGATGGGGTTTAAATGTAGGCAGTCTGGGCCTAGAGCCTTTGCTCTCAAGCATGCAGATATTTTCCTAAATTATTTATTCCAAATCCCACAGGAAAGTATTGGTGGCTCTGAGGTGTCATGGCTCTCTTCAGTCTGTATTCCTTCTACTACACACCTTATACTAAGAGCTTCTAAAGTCCTTTGAAGAGATATTAAAGAGAATGTTCAAGACCAAAAATGACTGCCTTTTATGATTTTTCATAGCATAGTTTAATGCTCTTTTGGGTCATGGGGATTGAATACAGGTGTACTCGGATTCCAATTTGAGGAAAAAAGTGTGCTTGTTTAGACATACAGTAACAAAAACAGCAGCAGCAAACTTAATGAGCACCAACTTTGTGTTAAGCACTATTTAGACTGTTTTATTTAATCTTCAAACAAGGCCCATTTTTTTGTTTTCCACTTACAGATAAGAAAACAGACACAGAAAGGTTAAACAACTCACCTGAGGTTACCCGATTAGTAAGTACAGAAACTGGAATTTGAACCCAGGTAACTCTAGAGCCTGAGTCCTTAATCACTACGGGTACTGTTTCCACATATACACATATACACAGATTCTATTCTTAATTATAAGGGCTGCTTACTTCTGTGCACTGACATGGTAAGAGAGCAGGCGAAAGTTTCCATCAGGAGGGATGAAGGAGAGAATACGCTCAGATTCCCAGCGCTTGAAACGAACACAAGGATGGAAGCTGACATCATCCAACAACCTAGGATTCTGTAGTCACCAGGCAAGGAAAAGCAATTAGGAGGAATTAAACACCCATATTGCTTTTGGGAAACTCATTCAGATGCTGTCTTTATTTAAACATGCACGCACACACGCACACCCACACACACAAATTCTGTATCTACTTATAGAAAATTCAAGCCTGATACAAGCTTTGTGGCTGTCCTTAATTCTTTTTTTTCTTTTTTTTTTTTTAAGTAGGCTCCACACCCAGCGTGGAACCCAGTGTGGGGCTTAAACTCACGACCCTGAGATCAAGACTTCAGCTGAGATCGAGAGTCGGACACTTAACTGATTAACCACCCAGGCACCCCATCTTTAATTATTTCTTACTGTTCCATTCCATTCTCACCACTGTCTTTCCAGAAGCAATTAATTTGCCATCCCGAGATCTGAACCTGTGGTTTAGGATTTTACCATGAAGGATAGCGTAAGGTCTGGCATTCCAGTCAGCTTGACGCAGGCATCAATGACCCCCTGGATCTCAGCAGTAATTGTGGAACCTGAGACAGGAACAAGACAAAAAAGACGGTAAGAGGTTATTCAACATTCCTGTCTTTCCCAACCAACTTATTTCCTCCCTACCACCTTAATCTTCTCTTTTCTTCCCCAACTTTTGTCTTCTCCCTCCCCCCCTTCCTTTCTTCCTTCCTTCTGTCCATCTATTCATCTACCCAATGCATTGGTCCATCCTTCTACACATTTATCAACTGCATATCAAATATGAGACACTATGATGAAGCAATGGGGATAAAAGATTAATGAGACAGTTATTAGCTTAAAGAAGTTTTCCATCTAGTACCAGAATCAAACAGGGTATCATCATAACCAATGGTTCAGAAAACCTCACAGCAGCAACTGCTCTCCCTATGGTCACCAATGAATCAAATGGACACTTTTCATCTTTATCCTATAGAAGTTCTCTGTAGCATGTCATTGTTGACCACTTCTCCCTTTGTAAAACCCTCCTTTCTCCTAACTTCACCTAGTTTTCTATTTTTCTAGCTCCTCTTCCTCAGTGCTTTTTGCGGGTTTCCCTTTTTTTTTTAAATTTTTTATTGTTATGTTAATCACCATACATTACATCATTAGTTCTTGATGTAGTGTTCCATGATTCATTGTTTGTGCATAACACCCAGTGCTCCACACATAATATGCCCTCTTTAATACCCATCACCAGGCTAACCCATCACCCCACCCTCCTCCCCTCTAGAACCCTCAGTTTGTTTTTCAGAGTCCATCGTCTCTCATGGTTCGTCTCCCCCTCCAACTTACTCCCCTTCATTCTTCCCCTCCTGCTATCTTCTTCTTTTTCTTTTTTCTTAACATATGTTGCATTATTTGTTTTAGAAGTACAGATCCGTGATTCAACAGTCTTGCACAATTCACAGCGCTCACCATAGCACATACCCTCCCCAATGTCTATCACCCAGCTACCCCAACCCTCCCACCCCCCTACCACTCCACCAACCCTCAGTTTGTTTCCTGAGATTAAGAATTTCTCGTATCAGTGAGGTCATATGATACATGTCTTTCTCCGATTGACTTATTTCACTCAGCATAACACCCTCCAGTTCCATCCACATCGTTGCAAATGGCAAGATCTCATTCCTTTTGATGGCTGCATAATATTCCATTGTGTATATATACCACTTCTTTATCCATTCATCTGTCGATGGACATCTTGATTCTTTCCACAGTTTGGCTATTGTGGACATTGCTGCTATAAACATTGGAGTGCACGTACCCCTTTGGATCCCTACATTTGTATCTTTGTGGTAAATACCCAGCAGTGCAATTGCTGGATTGTATGGTAGCTCTATTTTCAACTGTTTGAGGAACCTCCATACTGTTTTCCAGAGAGGTTGCACCAGCTTGCATTCCCACCAACAGTGTAGGAGGGTTCCCCTTTCTTGCGGGTTTCCCTTTCTTTGCACAGCTTTGAAATGCCCATGCTTTTTCATAATTCTGAACTTCTCTTTCCTTTCACTCAACACGGTCTCCTTGAGCTTCTCCCACAGGTTGCCTTTTCACTGTGTTGACTGTTTTTGTTGTGCAGAAACTTTTTAGTTTGATGCAATCCTAATTTTCTATTTTTGCTTTTGGTGTCATATCCAAAAAAGCCATTATCCAGACCAGTGTCAAGAAGCTCTTTCCCTGTGTCTTCTTCTAGCAGTTTTATGATTTCACATTTTACATTTAAGTCTTTAATCCATTTTGAGTTTTGTTTTTTGTATTTTTTTTTGGAGTGAGATAAGGGTCCAATTTTATTCTTCCACATGTGAATATTCTGTTTCCCCAGCATCATTTAATGAAGAGACTATCCTTTCCCCATGGTGTAATCTTGGTTCTCGTCAAAGATCAGTTGACTGTAAATGCATGATTTTATTTCTGAACTCTCTATTCTGTTTCATTGGCCTATGTGTCTGTTTTTATGCCAGTATAATAGTTTTGATTACTGTAGCTTTGTAATATATTTTGAAAACAGGAAGTATGAAGTCTCCAGCTTTGTTGTTCTTGCTCAAGATTGCTTTGGCTATTTGGGGTCTTTTGTGGTTCCATATGAATTTTAGCATTGTTTTTTCTATTTCTGTAAAGAGTGCCATTGGGATTTTGATAGGGATTACACTGAATCTATAGATTGCTTTGGGTAATATGGACTTTTTCAAAAGTTTTTAAAAAATTTTATTTTTGTTTGAAAGGGAGGGAGAAGGAGGGGCAGAGGGAGAGAGAGAATCTTTTTTTTTAAGATTTGAGAGCAAGCATGAGCACGGGGCAGGGTGGTGGAGAGGGGCAGGAGAGGGAGAAGCAGACTCCCTGCTGAGCAAGCAGGGAGTCTGACGTGGGGCTCGATCCCAGGACCCTGAGATCATGACCTGAGCTGAAGGCAGACGCTTAATCGAATGAACCACCCAGGTGCCTCTGAACATTTTAGTAATATTAATTCTTCCATTCTGTGAACACAGGATGCCTTTCCATTTATTTGTGTCTTCTTTAATTTCCTTCATCAATGTTTTATAATTTTCTGAGTACGAGTTTGGTTAAGTTTATTCCTATTTTATTCTTTTTGGTGCTTTTGAAAATGGGACTGTTTTCTTAATTTTCTTTTAGCATAGTTCATTGTTTGTATTTAGAAATGCTACTGTTTTTTATGTTGATTGTATACCTTGCAACTTTACAGAATTTGTTTATTAGTTCTAACAGTTTTCTGTTGAGTCTTTAGGGGTCCCTACAAATATTATCATGTCATCTGCATCATAATATTTAAGTCTATTTCCAGTACCTAGCACAGTGCTTGACACAAAGTAGGCACTAAATTAAAATGAATGATCTTGAATGGGGGATAATTCTGATACTAGCAAGCACTGTATGAAGGAGACTCTTTCTACTTTCTAGTTCTGAAAACAGATTAAAAGCACCTACCTGATTTATCAATGATAGCATCAATCTCTTCGATCACATCAAAATAGGCCTCATTGTTGGTGTACTTCACCCCAGTTCTTCGCCAGGGCACCACTGACAGCTGTCCAGTAGGAAGCTGGTCACCCACATTGGTGCTTCCTAGATAATGAATATGACTGTAATTCCAATTGGATACTTAGATGTAACCAATTATCTAATAACTGGTAGAACACTTCCCTAGAAGTTTCTATGTTCCCATTATTCATGCACTCAATTGGAGAATTAAAAAAAAAAAAAAGAGTTTTCTCAACTTCTGTCTGGGTAACGTAGTCTATTCTAAAAACTTCTTTCCATCTGGTCTGCTTCTTTGAGCAGAATAAAGGTTAAAAAGTTACCTGAGAAACAGATATCATATTTTGGTTTTGAAAGAAACTTGAACTTGGTCTCTCAAATTTCACCATAGCTTGTAGCTTAAATAATGTACTGGCTTTCAGCAGGGATGGTGATCTACATATTAATATAAAATTTTTATGGGTAAAAACAGTATTCTACTTTAAGGTAGGTTCTTAAGTACATTTATGCTAGTTATTAAAATGCACACATTTTACTACTACTAATACTGAATCTTAGGAAAAGAATACAAATTAGGTCTTTCCCTGTCTATAAGAGTTGTAAAGCAATTCCCTGTTCCCCCCGGCCAAGAATCAAAAATATTTTTTAATCCAAAAGTTCTATGCTATAATTCTGAAATATTATAACTAATTTAAAGTCTATTTCCTTCTTTTGTAACCTGGATGTTTTTAATCTAAAGAAAGAAACCTTAAACACACACATATATTCAGCATGTTTGCAAAACAGTTCAGCTTTTCAAAAATGACTCTCAGGTACCTTTTTCTAGATTTAAGAGAGATTCAGAAAAATGACTCCATAGTATTCATAAATGATTCAGGCACTAACAAAGAACTTAAGAGTTAAATGAACCCAGAATATTGAAAAACCCAACCAATGTGTTTTCTTAAAAAGAGGCACCACATATTAAAACATGTCATCAAGCTATAATAATCAAAGCAGTATGCTAAGGCAGGAAGCCTAAAAACAAAGAATCCACAGTGGCTTAGTACATGATAAAAATATTTTAAAACAGGGAATTAACAAATGGTGCTAGGATAGCTGGTAGACAATTTTGAAGAAATAAACGTGGAGCCTTACTTTACATTGTATACATGTATACATTGTATACCAAGATAATTTCCAAATGGATTAAAGAATTAAGTCCATGAATCATGGAACACTGCACCAAAAACTAATGATGTAATATATGGTGATTAACATAACAATAAAAAAATTATAAAAAAAAAAGAATTAAGTCCAAAATGAAACCATAAAAGAAAAAAGAAGACCTTCCCTTCTCTGAGATCAAAAAGACATTCCTCTATGTTTTCTTCTAACAATTATAAGGTTTGTATTTAACTATTTGAACTTGCTAGAATTTATTTTGTGTACAGAATGGGTAGAGGGACTTCATTTTGTTCTTATCAAAGCTGACTGTCCTAATATAATATGGTACCCTGGCCCCCTGGCCCACTGATTTGATATATGATCTATGTATATCAAATTCCTACAAAAGCAAGGGTCTGTTTCTGAACTTTTTCTTTTTTTTTTTAAGATCTTATTTATTTGACAGAGATGGGGAGAGAGTGCAGCAGAGGGAGAAGCAGACTCCCAATGCTGAGCAGGGAGCCCAATGCAGGACTCTGTCCCAAGACCCTGGAATCATGACCTGAGCCGAAGGCAGACGCTTAACCAACTAAGCCACCCAGGCGCCCTGTTTCTGAACTTTCTACCTTATCGCAATCATCTATTTGTCTATTACTGGGCCAATACTACGTTTTAAAAATTACCAAAACTTATCTTGTATCTATCCGATGGGACACATTTTCTCTCCTGTTCTCGATCTTTTTAGAAAATATTTATTTTTGGGGCATCTGGGTCAGTTAAGCATCTGCCTTCAGGTCATGATCTCAGGGTCCTGGGATCGAGCCCCATATCAGGCTCTCTGCTCAGTGGGGAGCCTGCTTCTCGCGCCCCCTCTGCTGCTCCCCTTGCTTATGCTTGCTGTCAGATAAATAAAATCTTAAAAAATATGAAATGAAATGAAATAAAAAATATATATTTATTTTCAAAACTGTCTTGGCTTTTAGAGCTTATCTATGAGTTTTTGTCTCCTGTACCATATGAACTTAATATAGAGCTTGATATTTGACAAGATAAATCTGTCCAACAGCTTTGTAATTCTTTTTCAAAATATTCCCAGGTATTCTTGCATATTCATACTTCTTAAAAATTATCTTTCAATCAGTTTGTTAAATGCCGTGCAACCCTTGTTTATATATTAAGCAAGAGCCAAAATGCCATGCAAACCCTTGTTTATATATTAAGAGCCAAAATATAAAAGCTGAATGAAGCAGAATGATTAATATGATTAAATCAGAATTAAATTGTGGCTAAACACACTGTAAACAATGCTAAATGACAAGTCTCACATAGACTGTGAGAAAATATCTGTAACGGGATCAAAAATGAACTACAAACTACCATGTATATTTCCAGTATTTCCAACATACACGATAGTTTAATGTCCTTAAATAAAAGGAATTCTTTTTCCTTTTTTTTTTTTTTTAAGTAGGCTCCACACCCAGCATGGAGCCCAATTTGGAACTTGAACTCACAACCCTGAGATCAAGACCTGAGCTGAGATCAAGAGTCAGACGCTTAACTGACTAAGCCACCCAGGTGTCCCGAAAGGATTCTTTTAAATTAGTATGAGAAAAGAACCACATTTCAACAACAAAAGAAAAACTGGGCAAAGGACACACAACTAGGTAATTCACAATAGAGGAAGTACAGTCAATGAATACTCGAAGGGTTTTAACTTCCTCAGTAATAAAAAATGAGGATATACATAAGATAAGACTAAACTGGGGTGCCTGGGTGGCTCAGTCAGTTAAGCATCTGCCTTTGGCTCAAGTCACGATCCCAGGGTCCTAGGATCAAGCCCTGCATTGGGCTCCCTGCTCAGTGGGAAGCCTAATTCTCCCTCTCCTGCTCCCCCTGCTTGTGTGCTTGCTCGTGTTCTCTCCCTGTCAAATAAATAAGTAAAATCTTTAAAGAAAAAAAAAAAGAATTCAATTGCCAAAGTTTTGAAAAAAATTAATAATAATAGTAGGGTTGGCTAGGATGCATAGAAACTGCTACTGAAAGTATAAATTTTCTGAAGGGCAATTTGGCACAATGCTTAAAATGAGCATACCCTTTGATCTAGTACTTCCATTGCTAGTATTGAAAACATGTACACAAAGATTTAAGTATAAAAATGTTAATTACTTTTTTTTAAAAGAACAAAAAATCAGAAACTCAGAAACACGGACCGAGTAAATAACTTAAGGTCTATTCCATATGGAAGAAAATTATAAAGTCACTAAAAATTATAAAAATTATAAAGTCACTAAAAATCACGTAGAAGAAAATGTATCATAATGGGATAATGTTCACAAAATACTGATGAAAGTTATAAAAAATATACAAGCATTGTTTTTTAAAAATTCTATGCATCTATTCATTATTCATCTGTCTAGAAAATAGAAAAAGTATGTCAAAACTGTGGCGGGATTAAGTTATTTTGGGGACGCCTGGGTGGCTCCGTAAATTAAGTGTCTGCCTTCGGCTTTGGTGGTGATCCCAGGGTTCCAGGATCGAGCCCCGCATCAGGGGTTCCTGCTCAGCAGGGAGCCTGCTTCTCCCTCTGCCTGCCCCTTCCCCCTGCTTGTGTTCCCTCTCTCGCTGACAAATAAATAAAATCTTTTTTAAAAGAAAGTTATTTTCAAGTTCTTTGTGCTTTTCTGGATCTCTGACATTTCTATAATAATCAAGTGTTTCTTCTGTAATCAGAAAAAAAAAACCTCTTTTTAAAGGAGCACACTTTATTCTGTCATTGAAATCAGGGTATTTTCTACATAACAAAGACACATTTCAGGTCATAATCAAAGACTGTAAGGAGCAAAATTAAAGCATCTGGACATCTGAGAGCCCCAAAGACAAGCACTCAAAACAATGCACAACGTGGGAGGAAGGCACACCCAGGACTGCAGCTCTCTGTGGGTTTCCCCTTTCTCCATACCTGTTATGGTGTTGACGACCGTTCGAAGGATAGTGGGAGGCTTTATCAGTTCTTTGAGGATGTTTGACTCAGTAGCCAATGGAAACCCATTGTCAAGCATCTCTTCTAGTACCTCATAAACCACAACCACATTGTCTTTGATCACTGGCTCTGAACAGACTCCAAAATAATCCTGATGAAAACACAATATATATAATGTAAATCATTCAGAGATTGTAATAAAGAGAATCGTCCTAGGGAATAAGGATCTAGGCCTGTCCATGTGTTTACACAGTGCTTTTGGGATATTCTTCTACAATAAGGGAATGAAGCATAACCGTAGTTCTCTTACGCAGAGGCAGAAAGAACACTGGACTGGCTTATAGTACTAGTGTCATTACTAACTTCTTTTATAAATTAAGAGAAAGTCATTTAACCTTTTTGGGTTAGTTTCTTCAACTAGACAAAACTGAATCTAGACTATCATACGTGCTTAAGAACAAGAATTTGAAAGAACTATGCAAAATAATAATACTTGATATGACACAGATTGGACCCCAAAATCTTTTTAAACCTTTCTGTTGTATTATTCCTTAACATTCATGCAGCAAATACGAACTGAGAGGGAAATAAAATGAAATGAGGGAGATGAACTAGCACACCAGAAAATCTCTTTGGATCATCTCTACACTAAGATGCTAGGATTCTAAGGCTTTGTCCTTTTACTAATAAAGACTGAGATACTAAATGATCCAGGTTGTGGAAAAAACACTGGATTCCAAATCAGACCTGCATGGTAACCTTATTGTCACTTACTAGAAAAGTCATGCTAATTCGGGTTTTGATTTTTCTTTTAAGAGTATAATTAGGATAATACCACTGGATGCACAGGGATGTTTTAAGAACTAAGCATGACTGATTAAATGATAGTATGTGTGGAAGTGCTTTGTAAACAAAAAGTACTTTATCAAATGTGATGCATGATGATTAAAAGAAAAATGCTCGTAGTCATTTGATATGCCCCTTCTAGCAACATCAGTCACATCTTTTCCAGGACCTCTGAGATGGTCATACAACCCTCGTTGAATTCATCCACTGAAAGGAAATTCACCCTTTTGAGAAAGCCCGTTCTATTCATGGAAAGCTCTGATTATTAGAAAGTTCTTTCTTTTGCTAGACTGAAATTTGCTTCCTAGATTTGCCTTACAGAACAAATTTACATAACAGCCCCGCAGTTATTTGAAGACAGCTGCAAGCTTTCACTTCCATTTTTTTTCTCCCACCCAAACTGTTTGATCCTTCCACTGTTCGTGCTGTGGTATGGTTTCTAGATTGTTCCACAACCTTGACATTTCTTTGAATACGCTCTAGTTTCCCAATATGCTCCTAAAATCATGACATCCATAACTGAACAGACTACAGCTGTGATCTAAATTACATCAGATAATGGCAAATATCAGAGACATTCCAATATCCAAGAACACTTAAGAGTCAGGAATGTGTTTCTAAAACAAGACTTCTTCTTTAAAAACAAGGATTTAAGCGGGGGGAAAAAGTAACACATTTCCTTCCCAAGAGTGCTTTTCTTTTGAAAAATAAATAAGACACCTTACGAGATTTTATAAATCAGACATAATGTGAACTGAGTCACTGGAAAGAATGCCTATAAGTATGACAAATTGCTATAGCAAAAGCATTTGCAATTCTACAGCTGGAACTCCTCCATCATATTCCAGTACTAAAAAAATAATGCAGCCAGAGAGAAGACATTAAAATCAGGGTATGTCCATTTGCTTTTAACAAATCCTTCAAAAACGACAAGCTCTGAAGTCCCAGACTTCCAAACTAGCGACTTGACTGTTATCCCAAATTCCTCTGTGGTTTCCACTAGATTAAGCAACCTTTCTCACTTCCTGTCTTGTAATAAATTACATAATATTGGTATGAAGCAAATGCTGGGTTTCACCAATGGGACTGTTAATCTTAGAATGGGGTAAAATATCGTATGTGGAAATCATACTAAGGCCCAACAAGGGTAGTTTAAGGTCATAATACTGGGTTCTTCTACTTTTAGTTCCTCCACATACTGGGATTTACAATTCCCAAGTTTTTACTGTGGGAACCAACTGGTATGCCACATGAGAATTGGAAACCCAGAATCGTGCTACCAGCAAGTATTGGTGGGAAAAAAATTATGAAATATATGCTGTTCTAGACATGTGATACAGATATGACTGCAAATGATGAAAGGGCTCTTTGACTTGTTTTTTAATTTCATCGTCATATCGGAGTCATTCTCTTCTCTAATTCCACAATTTCTGTATTCATATGACCAATTCCAGACTTCACATGACACAGAAGTTAAACCAAAGGGTCCTTGCTTCTCACTTACTGTCTGAGTTATGCAAATAACTGTAACACTTAGAATTTGAGCAATTCTTTTAGGGGGAAGGATCCCACTGTTTGAATTCAGAGTCTGGACAGCCTAAAATCCTCTGCTATAAATGGTGCTGACATCCTGGTATAACTTACTTATACTTCCCCTATGCCCTGCTCCCCTAAGATCTTCAAATCTATTCCTGAAAGAAAAACTCAAAGTGAAAACCGTGTCTTGTAAAATGTATCACTTAAATTCTTTACAGGAACAGAAGATTTTCCAATCTTGTTTGCAACAAGAGTTCATCACTGACATGCTGTGGATAAGCATCCCAAACCCAAGATGAAGTTTGGGTTCACAAATTACTCCTGCCAAGGAGAGTGAAACAAGCATTACTTAGCTTTTTCCTAACTTTTGAAAATATACGTATCTTTATACACTCATCACTTTTTGAGGCAACTCAAAGCAACGCAGTTGACAATGGCTAGCATCAAGTCCACAAAAACAAAACAAAAACCCAAAATTAAATTCCTCTGATTTATGAACAAAAAGTAGGCCAATTCCAATCTCCAGAACTAAAATGACTGTATACAATCATACCAAGTAGAGTGGCTTTCTTATGCAACAGGTTCAAATGTACTCAATTTGTCATATCAGATGCAGCCAATTCAATAAACAGAAACAAGAATCTTATCAGACGGGAGAGGAAGTGAGAGCAATGTCAGTTTTGATTTTTTTAAAAAGTTCCTTAATTAAAGCCGAATACAATGGAAAAAGAACCATAAAGATACTTTATAATTTACATGTACGAGCCTCCTCATATTCACGCACCTGAAATGTGTCCACTACGCGGTGAAGGAACTCAATAACAAACAGAGGTGGGACCTCTGTCTGGATCACAGCCACAAAAAAGATCTTGTGACGGTAAACACTTAAGAGATAGTGGTGAGGGGTAGGGATAACTGGAGGTACATTTTCTGCCTCAGTCGCTCTCTCTTGCGCCTCAAAAAAGTAATCACAAACAGAACGGCTGACCACACTTTTCCAATGTTTTTCCAGGAAAATATCTCCTGAGGAGTTGATCAAGAAGAGGCTATGAATCATGGTGGCGATTGTCAGTGAGAGAGGAAAGTCTTCTTTGGTCTGAAAGCCTCAGAACTGCCAATTTTCAACCCTAAATAAAAGAAGGCATGGTCAATTCCACTCAATCAAAACACTGTACCCATCCTTCAAGAGCAGACTCAAGTCCTCCTCTCCTGTAAGAATCTGAAGTATCCCTCCCTAGAATTCCTAAGGATAATTATCAGCCATCCTGTTTGCCAGTAATCTACTGCCTGGTTATCTTTACTACTGCCTTAATTATAACCATTTAAAATTCTACTTAATTTTTGGATGTCTGTTTTCTCAACTGGACTGGAAGCTCCTTGAGAAAAAAGACCAGGCCTTACCGTTTCTTGTTGCCTCATTGCAGTGCTCCGCACACAAAAAAGAGTTTCAAAGAATATTGATGAGTTTCATGTATTTAGCCACAACTCACACATACATAAGAAATGCTTATGGTTGTCCACAGTCTCATATGGCAGCCATTAGCTAAATGCCACCATTAAGCACTTGATATGTGTCTGGTCTGAACAGAGATGTGCTGTAAGTATAAGTACACACCAGACTCTGAAGGTCTTGTATTAAAAATGGAATCTTAGATACCAATAATTTAATAGATTAATATTAACTCAATATTGATATTTTGATATATCAGGTAAATAAAATATACTAAAATTAATTTAACCTTGTTTTTAAAGGTTTTATTTATTTGACAGAGAGAGAGAGCACAAGCCGGGGGAGCCGCAGGCAGTGGGAGAAGCAGGCTCCCTGCTGAGCAAGGAGCCCTATGTGGGACTCAATCTCAGGACCCTGGGATCATGACCTGAGCTGAAGGCAGATGCTTAACCCACTGAGCCATCCAGGCGCCCCTAATTTAACCTTTTTAAAAAATGTGGTTACTAGAAAAATGTAAAATTACATTATCTGGTTCGCTTTATATATCTATTGGACAGCGTTGGTCCACGGATGGAAAGCCATCACTGTGGTCTTCATTCATTCAGTCAGACCCCATTCTCTGAGGACTTGTTATGAACAAGGTTCTGCATTGACTGCCCTAAAAAAAATCTCTCTGGGGGATACCCAAGGTCTCTCAGGCGGCAGCATCTCTATGGTGCCTGTCCCCAGTATGTGGCGCCCGCGCTGGACCCCAGGTGTGGGGAATGACCCCATTCCACGAGCTGGCTGCGAACTGGCCCAGGTGGTCAAACAGCAAAGGCCTGTCGTACCAAGTGCCCCAGGGCAAGCTTAATCCCTCTCTCCGCGGACGAGGCAGCAGAAGGGAGGGGAAGAGGTGGGTAACCAGGCTGGGGAGGAGAGGCGGCTGCTAAAGTGGGTTATTTTTGCGCTGGTCCCAGCCCAGCTGCCTGCGAGCAAAATATGATGGAGGCCGTTTAGGGCGGGGGTGGTGCTGGTGGGGCATTTAAGGTGTGCGCACGTTCAAGCGATGAAAAAGGTCGCCAGACTGCACACGTGCGTTGCCGTGGCAACAGTGTCCCCTCCTCCCTCAACCACAGGTCACCTCGCCAGCCCGGTACTCGGTCCCTCAGCTCTCCCCGCCGCATCCTGTATCTCGGAGGGTCAATCCCACGGCAACCCGTAACTCTGAACCTGCCCCGCGCGCCCGGCCCGGCCCCTCGCGCATCCCAGTCCCCAACCCCCAACCCCAGACCCCAGCCGGGAGCGTGCACGCGCTGCCCCCACCTCGGCCCCGGGTCGCGAGCCCTTCTCACCCAGCCTCGCTCTTCTCAGTACCCACCGTTCCGAAGCACAGACAGACACCGCCCCCCGGCCGTCCCCCGCACGCGCGCCGGCGGCCGCTCACCTGCTGATTGGCTGGCCCGTGGGCCTCACGCCAGCACCGCCCACGACAGAGATCTTAAAGCCTCTGATTGGACGTCAGTGATCCACTTCTCCCCTCTGATTGATCGCTGTCCGCCAGTCACATTCTTCTCGGCTTTGAGCCCCCAATTGGCCCTTGTTGAGGCTTCGGTAATCTCCAATTGGTGCAGTTCTGTGGCTCCGAGCCCTGATTGGCTGTCGTGAACAATCTGAGGGCCGCCTGGCCCTTAGTCATCCAGTCACAAAAGGGTGGCTGCTGCCGCCACCTGCGTAACCCTGGAATGTACCTCGAGGGGGATGCTAAAAAGTGTGATTTCCAGGGCACATTTGTCAAATAGCATATCATGGGTAAAAAATCATGAGCAGTAATAACTACTTTCCATTAGATAAATGCATTTAAAAAGAGACACGATGCCTTTTCATTGATGTGCTTCGGGGGAAGTAAAGGTGATTGGCTGTATAACGTCTTATTGAGAGCTCTGGACTTGGATTCAGTTGGCCTCTTCCAGCCCCAGCTAGAACACCACCTGCTTGACCTTGGACAAGGCACTTAATCTTTCAGAATCTCAGTTCCCAGATCTGAAAATGAGGTAGTTGGGCAGGTCTCTCTGCAAATTGCATTGGAGTTCTAATGACTTTGATAATACATTTTAAGTGATTCAAATCATTGTGATCCAGAGAGTCATGAAGTAGAAGTCAGACAAGGTTCACCTTTAGTTAAACTAAAAATTAATCATTAAATAAGATGAGGTAAGTTCGATAAAATGGCAAACTGGTGTTAATGGTATTAATGCTGATCTAGACCACAAGGCTGTCACCCTGCTCCGGCTTTAGTTTTCACTTCAGTGAAAGGAAGCTTGAGTGGCAACTCCTCCATATGGAAGGCCATGATAAACGTATATTAAAGGTGGTATGGATTGTTCTTTGACATACTTGCTAAGGACAGATAGTTGACTAATTTTTAAATAAGCAAAAGAGAAAGTCCAAAATTAAAATGGCTGAATGATGTGGCATCGTATAAGCTTAGGGGCTCTGGTGCCAGACTGCCTGCATTTTAATCCTGATCCAACACTTGCCAGCTCTGTGACCTTGAGAAAGTACTTTAACTTCCCTAAATTTCAAGTTCCTCCCTTCGCAAATAAGGGCACTAAGAGTACCGACTGCACAGAGTTGTGAGCATTGAGTTAGAAAAGTGTTAGCGATTGTTACCACCTAAGAAGCAGCACAAGATGCAATTGCACATGGTTACTAAGCAATGTGTGTCAAAGGTGCAGAAATGCAATCACTGCTGTGGGCCTTTCCCATTCGTTGCATTAATGTTTACTGAGAGCCTCCTATGTATCAAGCCCTGTGCGGGGGATGCTGCAATGACTGCCATCACAGGCATAGTGTCTGTTGTCACAGACGCTAGCCGAGAAGACAAATGAGAAGCAAGTAATTACAAAGCAGTGTGATGAGCAAGGAGCACACGGCGGGGGGGGGGGGGGGGCAATGTTTGCTGGAGGAGGGGGCTGACCTAGAGTCAGGGAAGTCCTAAACGGAAACCTTAGAGATGAACGTAGATTCCTCAAATAAAAGGGTGGAAGGACAAAGACAAGATTACATGTGGAAAGCTCTAAAGATGAGAGAATTAAGTATAGCTGAGTTAGAATTGGAGAAAGAGTACAGGGAGACTAGAGTAGGAAGATACATGGGAGCCAGGTGGTTGTGAGCTTAATAATTGTTTGTATATATTGCTTATAAAATGATATATAGTAATATATACTGTAATTGTAATTACATAATTATAATATATGATAACAATTATATATATACAGAGCATATATACACACACACACACACACACACACACATAAAAACACTGTGTGGCATGCACTGTCCATTTATTCCATAGATATTTAGTGAACCCTACTATGTACCATCACTGTCTGGTGTTTGGATGCATAACACCAGTGAACATAAAACAAAAATCCTTGCTCTAGTGGAGCTTACATTCTAGTGGAGAAGACAAACAATAATCAATAAATACAATAAGTAAAGTATATAGTATGTTTGATGTAAGTGCAGTGGAAAAAAAACAGAAGGGAGATCAGGAGTGTCATAGAACTGGAGGAAAAGCTATAGTTTTTAAAAGGGTAGTGAGAGTATGTCTCGTTGAGAAAAGACATTTGAGCAAAGACTTGAAGGAGAAGGAGCTAGCTATAGGGATATCTGGGGGAAGACCATTCCAGTAAAGGGAACAGGCAGCGCAAAGGCCTTAAGACCAGAGCATGCTTGAGGAGTCCCAGGAAGAGTAAGGGTTCTACTGGAGTAGAATGAGCAAGGGGTAAAGTAGGAGATGAGGTTACAAAATGGAGGCTGGGGACTTGACTACATAGGATCTTAAAATCTGTCATAAAGATTTTGGCTTATAGTGGTTGTGAAATGGGAAGCCAATGGAGGCTCTGAGAAAGGAGTGAAAGCATCTGATTTATCAATCTGCTGGCCTGAGAAGAGACTGTGGACAGGCCAGGGTGGAAGGAGACAGTCAGGAGGTTGCTGTAGTAATCTAGGTGAGAGATGATGGGGCTTGGTCCAGGTGTAGGCACAGATGTTGGAATGAGGAGTCAGATTCTGTCTACAGCTTGAAAGAGGAGCCAGCTGGATTTCCAGGTCAATGGGATGTGAGGAGTGAGAACAAGAGAAAAGTGAAGGGCAACTGAGCCTGAGCATCTGGAAAGACAGTTCCAGCAACTGAGATTAAAAGGACTTTCCGCAGAGGAAGTTTGAATGAAAAAAATTAGGAGTTCAGCCTTGGACATATTAAATTTAATATAGCTATTAGCCATCAAGTGGCCATGTTGAGAAGGCAGCTGGATATATATGAGCCCAGGCTTTAGGAGACAGGTCTGAGCTGGAGATGCACATTTGGGAGTTATCAGGATGTGGATATTAAAGCCATGAGTCCAGCTGAGATGACTAAGGGAATGAGCATGGAGAAAAGGACCAGAGTCCAGCGGCACTCCAAATTTAAAGGTTCACAGAGGAGAGGAAGATCCAGATTTATATAGTCTTCCCAACTACCCTAAAATGAACTACTGTTATGATCCCCTTTTGATAGATGAGAAAACTGCAGTGAGTGCTTAGGTAACCTGCCAAAGGTCCAGTAAGTAGGTAAGTAACGCAGCTGGAGTTCACACACACAGCAAGATCTAAGCGGTCTGGTCTGGCACAGACTGCATGCCTCCTGCCTCTCTCAGAGGCCCGGGGTAGGAGACCCAGTGAAGAAATGTTAAGTAGGAGAGTGAAATGCTTTCAGATTTAAATTTCGGAGAGACCAGGCATGAGGAATGGATTGAAGAAGGCCAAGCTTGGGGGTAGGGAGATCATTTAGACTATTGCAGTAATCCACATGAGAGATGCTAGTGACTTCAACCAGCATGGGGGACTGGAGAAGTTAGTGGACAAATTCCGGAGGTGTTTGTTTGGAGGTAGAAAGAAGGGGATTAATTAGAAAGTGAGTAGTAAGGAAGAATGAGGAATCCAGGGTTATTCATAGGTTTCTGATTTGGGCAGCTGTATGAATGGATGTGTCATTTGTTGAGTTGGGGATCACTGGAAGAGAACCACATTGAGGGGAGGGAGAGGCGGCTGAATTTATTCATAGCAATGCCAAGGGTCATGTCCAAAGTCAACACTCAAATATTTTTTTAATTTAATCAAACATCATAGAATTTGGGAGCTCATAGGGTATCTTGTCATGGTATTAAGAGGGGCCACAGGAAACCACTGACAAATGGCAAATACATTTTATGCATAAAAATCTCTGGGAAAAGATTTTCTAAACCTGCCACTGACAAACCATCCTAGTGTTTATCAGCTCTCACTGCTGAGAAGTTTTCCTTTTCTTTTCTTTTTCTTTTTTTTAAGATTTTATTCATTTATTTGAGAGAGAAAGAGCATGAGTGGGGGGGTGAGGGCAGAGGGAGAGGGAAAAGCAGACCCCTGGCTGAACAAGGACCCCACCGAGGGGTCTTGATGCTGGGCTCCATCCCAGGGCCCAGGGATCATGATCTGAGTTAACGGCAGACCCTTAACCAACGGAGCCACCCAGGCACCCCTGAGAAGTTTTTCTACTGTGAGAAGCCAATCTCAGCTCTCAGGGTTCCCTGAAAATTATTTAATTATCATTATTGTTAATATTTTGGTCTGAGACAAGAGAGGCCTTGCTCACTGAGAAAGACATTTTTAGGGGCTCTGCAGTGGGGCCACAAAACCCCTCTCTAGCTTTCACACTTCTTCCTCCTATCCATGAATGCTCCCCTTGCATCAAACCTCACTACTGGTCATGCACGGAAGAAGAGTGCCTTCTCTCCGTGTCTTTGTTCTCACTGATCCCTCTTCTTGGCATGTATTTACCTCTTACTCATCCTATTTGTGGAAATTCTCTCCAGCCCTCAAGGCCCAGCCATATGTTTTCTCCTCCACGAAGTCTGTCCCAAGCTGAATGCCCCCACACTAGAAGTAATTTCTCCCTCTTCTGTGACTAAATAGCATTTCACAGCTCCTTTACGTAACCTACAGTGCTTTTGACACTGTGCCACACATTCATGTATGCAGTCTGATCACCACAACTGGATTGTAAACTCTTTGAGAACCACGGTGTATATAGCTCAATGTCTAATATATATTCATTCATCTATTAAACTAACATTTATGGAGTGCCCACTATCTCCTGGACACTAAGGGTACAGAGACCATTAAAGTATGTTTTCAAGGAGCTTATAATCCAATGTAGGAAAAAACTCTAAAGAGAAGACCAGGTCCCTTTAAAAAATTAAAAACAGCTCCTTTAAGGCTGGTCATGGAAGGAGTCTTCTGGAGAGGAGAGCCTAAAGTCAACACCCCTAACCCTCAAACAAGAGACTCACCTTCCCCTTAGGGACTCCTGCTACTGGCTGCCCCCACCATGCTGGACTTGGGAGATTAGTATTCCTTTAACTCTTCAACATCAGTGTAGACACACTAGTTTTTGTTGAATTTCCCATAGCAGAGCAAAGACCAGGGTGGACACTTATACAAAGCTTGTTTAAAGACTTGGGGATAATAAAAGGGAAATGAATAGAAAGAGTCACATGCAACTAATAATGTAGCTCACAAGATGTGATGTGCTGAGGGTATTCTGGGGTGTATACCTGCTTCCAGGTGGCAGAACTTCTCTGTAACTCCTCTTATGCAGGAACCCCAGCAAAGCCATCTCAAGTTCCTGAAATCCAAACCCTGCCTGACAAGAAGACAGTAGCATCCCTCTTCCAGCAGCCTCAGGCTGGCCTCCTGGTTCTGATCTCCTGAGGGAAGTAATCCTTGAACCAAATGGCTCCTTCCCTAGATGCTATACCCAGGAATATCCAACCGTGAATATACCTAGATGCTCTAGCATAGCATAGCATAGCACAGCACAGCACAGCACAGCACAGCACAGCATAGCATAGCATAGCATTATTCTGTGGCTTCTTGCTAGATGCTCCTTCATTCTCTCTCTACACTCCCTGTCTAGATGACCTCATGAGTGTAAGTGCTCTTTTAATTATTTAATTTTGATTTTGTATCCCTAACCTCAACCTCTTCATAAACCTCCAGACCCACATATCAAATCACCCACTTGACATCTCCACTCAGGTGCCTTACAGACATGTTAAACAGGACAAAAAAGAGCTCTTGAGTTTTCTTCCCAAATCTGTTCCTTCTTCCAGCCCTACTCCATCTCCAGCTTTCCCCATCTTAGTAAACAACATCACTATCCATTCAACTACTCATACCAATACCCACAAGTCATCCTGAGGTCCTCCATTACCCTCATCCCTGCATCTAATCCAGAAACAAACCCTGTTGATTCCCTCACCAAGTATATCAGGAATCCATCCTCTCTCCAACTCTACTGTCACAACCCCAATTCAGGCCACCATCACCTCCTGCCTGAAAGACTATAAACCACCTACACCCCGATCTTCCAGCTCTACTCTCACCTCTTTCAATTCATTTTATATACAGCAGCAAGAGTGAATTCAAAAAAACTATTAATGGTTATGTGAAGCTTAGACCCTCCAATGCCTTCCCATGGCATTAAATTCAAATGCTTTTACCACTTTGCTATAGACTGGTTGTGTCCCTCAAAATTCATATGTTAAGTCCTAATGCCCAATGGGATGGTATTTGGAAGTCGGGCCTGTGGGATGTGATTAGGTCATGAGAGTGAAGTCCTCATGGATGGGTCTCTTATAAGAGACCCCAGGGAGGAACCCCAGACTTACCACCATGTAGGGATGCAGAGAAAAGAAGGCTGTCTATGAACAATGAGGCAGGTCCTCACCAGACACGGAATCTGCTGGCGCCTTGATCTTGCACTTCCCCACCTCCAGAACTGTCAGAAATAAATGTTTGTCGTTTAAGCCACTCGGACTATGGTACTTGTGTTGCAGCAGCTTGAATGGACTAAGGCACATCTCTTTTATCTACCCCCTTCCATCTCTCCAACTGAATCTCCTGCCCCTCCCTCCAACCTACCCTCCCCACTCCCCACTTCTAGGCCCTAGAATGTGTTGTTCCCTCTGCTTGAAAGTTTTTTTCCCTGGTCTTCATATAGCTAGCTCCTTTTCTTTACCCTTAGGAGTAGGCAGTGGAGGAGGAAATTGTTTCATTACATGACCAAGTGAATGAATTATTATGCTATAGGTCCTGTGATGGTGTATGTACAGACTACTGTAGAAGCAACCAGTAAGTGTTCAAAAAAGAAAAGTTCATTCAGTAACACTGAATTCCTAGTCTCCTTTGTTCTTATCCTAAATTGGAGCCAGTGGGGATCACATTCAGGTGCTGGAATGTCAGCTTCATATCAAGGAATCAGGCTTCTCTTAGGTTGCAGTTCCTCCATTCATATGGTGGGACTTTCACCTTCATGCTCACAACATTGTTGTCGTGGCTCCAGGCATCAAGCTAGATTCCAGGCAAAAAGGAGGAAAGACAAAAAGCAAATGTATATGAGCCAATGGGGAGTCAATTGCCTCTGACAAGCTTTTTCATGAGATCCTGCTTTTGCTCTATTGTTCAGTATTGAGCTAAAAGAGGTCCTGGGAATACTTTTAACTGGTCACGGTGACTACACCCACCTCCCAGATGGGACTCTGTTAATAAGGAAGACAGGAGAATGGAAATTGGGTAGACCACTAACAGGCTGTCCACAGCCAGTGGGAGCGAAGAGAGCAGCTACAGTCGATGAATGGTTTAGATATTTTAAATAAATTCTGGAATTGAAAGACTTAGGGAAGGCTGACTGGAAAACAGGGAAGCTACACAAGATAACTGTTATGTAATCTCCACAAGATAGATTAAAATAAGAAGAAATGACAAAAACATGTCCATAGTAACAAGAAGGTCTGCTAAGTAATGGCCGGGAAGGGGGCAATGTGGTCAGCTCTGATCTGAAAGGACTGCAGGATGGCAGCTAGTCACAGGGTCGTAAATAGCCACAAACTGACCATGTGATCTTGGGCAGGTTATCTAGATAAATTCCTTGGATCAAAACGTTACCTGTAAAATGAGACAATTGAACTAAATTATCTTCAATATCTTTTCCAACTCAGGGCGCCTGGGTGGCTTCAGTCGGTTAAGAGTCTTCCTTTAGATCAGGTCATGATCTCAGGGTCCTGGGATCGACCCCTGCATCAGGCCTGTTTCTGCCTCTGCTTGTGCTCTCTCTCTCTCTCTCTCTCTCTCTCTTTTGCAAATAAATAAAATCTTAAAAAAAAAAGATCTTTTCCAACTCTAAATTTCTACTAGTAATGGTCTTTTTTTCTTTCTTTTTTAGCAGTGAAATATTTTAGACAAATGAAAACTTACATAGAAAACAGATAAAATAGAATGACATGGGGATCAGAATCCTGGAGTTCTACTTGGCCTTGTCTTAATCCCCATGGTGGCCACTGAGTTCTAGAGAGTGTATTTCTATATAGTTCCATGTGTAACTGTAACAAAATATAATAAAATGATGTATTTATTGGTATAAGTCAGCCTACAGATATAGCCATGAGTATTCTTTTCAGAAAGGGAAAATTGCTTTTATTTCTTAACAATTTTCAACACTTAAAAAAAACCCATTAAGTTACATAACTAGGGTTTCAAATCATGACACTATGTGACTCTCATTTGAAATCACTGGGGAAATATCAAATCTCACAGGAAAATTGACAGAATTTCCTCCAAAACTTATTCAGTCATGTTGGGAAAGAAAGAAGCCTGGATTGTGAAGAGAAGTTTTCAGAGTAACATACTTATTATTTTCTAGGTAGTTATTTAGATAAAAATTATTCTCAGAGGAAAAAAACAAACCTTCACTTAGCAAATACTTGTTTCCTGTGTGCCAGACTTGGCTGCTTCCTGTTTACCAAAAGTAATTGTTGGTAATTCAAAGCAAAGACCAGAAAAATGTATCTCTTGTCAGTCACCTGCTGAACTTCCTTCCCTTTCACTTGATACACTTTTGACATTCCCAAAGTTTTTAAAAATACCCTTTTAAAACTTTAATTTATTCGAAAAAGTAGCAGTAGACTCAATGAATTCTGAAGCAGGTATCCTCAAATTTCCTCCTCTAGTGTTTACCCCTTGGAGGATAAGATTTTATGAATACTGATTATTTTTCTGATCCACACAGAATCCTAAGCTTATCTTTATCTCCAAAATAGCCCAACAAACCTGGTTTTACTCTAGAGATTCCCCACACTGGTGACTACAAGCTTCTGCATTTTTCTCTCCACTGTTTCCCTCCACCTTCTTGATCCTGCTTTTTCGCTCACGAATGTGACCCTTTCAAGTTCCAGATAGGTCTGGAAAACACCATCTGTTCCAAGTATCCGTGGTGCAGATTACAGGTTCAGGGGCACTACTCCTTGAACTCCAAATCCCAGACACATGGCCAGCCAGACTTTTTTTCTCATTTTTTAATTTTTATAAAGCTCCTCCACAGGGGGAAAAAAAAGTAAATCGCATTTAGCTATGCATGAAAGGTAGTGCGAAACCTTAAGACATATTTTAATCCTACATTTCATTCCGAAGCTTGAAGAAAAACACAGGCTGTTGTTTCCATCATCGTGTCGCCTTGCCTTCAGCCAGAAGGTCGTCTAGCTGCCTGAGCCCGACATCCCTAAAACCGAGGCCTTCGTCTCGTGAAGCGACTAGTCTTTACTCTGGCGAACAGGCCGAATTTGGGAGCTCGCGCGGCGGAGGTCCTGCGCTAACAACGGGGACAGACTCGGCAATGAGCTCCTCGCTACAGAAGGTGGTGCTAGTGGGTCTGAGGGGAGAAGCGGCCGGCCGGCGAACTCCGCGAGCAGCGCTGCAAGAGAAGAAACCCGGGATTTCTTAAAGTGAATTCCCCTACTTTGAACCCTCCACTTGAGAGGCAGACTTCTAGTAACTCAAAGAGTTGGAGGTAGAGGCAGAAGTGCTCCGGGAGGACGGAGTCCGGGAGGAAACAGACACCAAAGCTAACGGGGGTGGCGACTCGGGGCCCGGCTCTCGCATCCAGGGGCGCCTTCTGGGGACGGGGTGCAGCGCGCGGAGAAAAGTTGTCGGGCGGAGAGAAAGGGTGGCGATGAAAACCAAATGTCTTTCATCCCCTGGAGACAAAGAGGTGCCTTCTTTTGACAACAGCTGCCAGTGCCACACACACCATACGGCGGGGCCGGCGGGGGAGGGGAGCCGGCGAGGAGAGCGTCTGAGGCGAGGACCGGCTCCGACTTCCAATAACGGGGTGGTTGTCATGGTGACGAGCCCTCCATCTGAAGGGGGCGGCTGAAAGGACCCATTGTTCTGGAGCGGGGCTGCCCGGCCTGCGCCTGTTTCTCAGAGACACCTTTGAACACCTCCCCGCGTTCCCGCGAGGCCGGCGGACGGTAGCCGGCAGAGTCTCCTCGGGAGCTGCGCGCCAGGCCCGCATACCACAGATGGCGACGCCGCCGCGGCTCCACACGCGGCGCGAGCGGAGCAAGCCGCCACTTGCCGCCCGACTCGCCGCCGCCCGCGCCTGCCCGCCCCAGAAATCGGCGTGCGACGGGCGCGCTGGCCGCCGCTCGGGCGCACACACCCCGACACTCAGTGGGTGACACGGCCGGCTCCCGCCCGGGGCGCGCAGCCCGACGGACGCGAGGCTTCCCGACCATGCTGGAGGACGAACCCGCGGCTCCGGGAGCACTTGCCACGGCCTGGGGCCGGGGGGGCGCGGGAAGGCTCCCCGCACCCCAGAATCACTTTTCAGTCGTGCCGGAAGAAAACAAAATCGCGGTGCAAAGATTAAGTTACAAGCAGCAGTGCAGTTTTCCTTATTAGAGCAAACAATTAGAAAAAAACCTGGAAGTCCGTCCCCGGGGGCTGGTTAAATCATGCGGGGCGTTAGCCCTCTGATGAAATATTAAGCTGCCCTTAAAAAAAATGCAAGGCAACTTTATATGCAGACTTACGGGAATTTTCGGGTATACCCTAAGTAATCAAGCAAGGGGCAGAACAGTGTGAGTAGCGTGTGTCCGTAGACAGACACACGTACTGGTGTGTATGTGTGTGTTTGCGTCTGAGCGGTTGCTTAGGGCAACTGTGGGACTGGAGTCTGTAGTGGGGAGATGAAGAAAACTTCCTTTTCAGAAAACCATGTTGTCTTTTGTACTTTTTACATTTTGTCCTATGTACCATGTATTACCTCTTTAAAAAAAAGAAAAACTTTTAAGGAGAACTTTAAAATTGTATTTGCTTGAACACTGTCTAATGAGGTTTGGAACCCTCCGTAAGTCATCTGAATGCCTTTTCTTTTTTTAATGCTTTAATAAATATTAATTTTTAAAGTATACATATACAGACAATACAAATACCATTAACTCACAGAGAGGCAAAGGTAAGTCACAGTGGCAAGTCAAATATAAAAACATACACTGAAGGCCAACTGATACTGGAGGATCCCACTGTATAATTCATCTATTATTATATCAGCTTAATCACAGGGCTTCCAAATTAAACTAATGACATTACATTAGGGTGATTTTCCCAACTACAAAATGATTTATAATCAGTGAAATGGACTACTGAGCCCCAATGACATGGATGGTCTTTCTATACAGATAAAAGTGAAAATTACTTAGCAGTGACTTCACCCAACAATGAAAACAAAGTAGCATCTCTTGAGCATGTACTGTGTGCCTTACTGAACACTGTGTTAGGAGTTTGATAGGTATTATATCTTTTAATTGTCCAAACAAACCATTTGCCTCTTTTACAAATGAAGAAACATGTAGAAATGTTCTGTTTACCCAATATCGTGCCGAACCTGAATTTGAATTTACATCTGACTAACTCTAAAGCCTATCTATAGGTTCTTAGCATTTGCTTCACATGTTTCATCTCAAATTACTGTGACAATACGTAGCCTATATGATGATATAGGCTCAATATGACTTTCTAATCCCATGGTTTCACAACTTGAATAAATGGTATCTAAATATTAAGAGTTAGGCTATGTTTGAGGGAACTTTTGTTGTAAACAGTGTTGTGGGCCTGTAAATGTTTAGCTCATGCTATAGCTTGGTCGTCCTGCGTAAATATGAAGTCTTTGTTTTGTGAATAACTAATGTAATCTTTATGTAGGTGCCCATAAATAAAGTGTAATTGGAATAACGCCTTCTTTATTTGTTCATGTATTGTCTATGGCTGCTTTTGTACTACCGTGGCAGAGTTGAATACTTGTAAGATAGACTGTATGGCCCACAAAGACTAACCTATCTATGGTTTGGCCCCCTACAGAAAATGTTTGCTGATTTCTTGATCTAGAGTTAAGACCATGCACTTAGAAAGGCAAAAAGTACTTTTATAATTTAAAAATGCTGTCCCCATTCTAAAAGTGTTATTTTTATATTTGCCCAAGTATTCCTCTCCTATTCCAAACTGTACATTCAGGGCTGTCTCAGAAGGCTTTAGCATTTAGAAATTTCTTTCAGCTCTTACAAGATAAAGATGATATGCGTATTGTCTTAGGTTTCAGTCAGCCACAATGCTTTTTTTTCCCCCTGTGATAGGAAGCTCAGTGATGAGCACACATTGCTTTGCTTTGGAGGCTGTTCTTAACTGAAGACCTTCCAGGAAAAGAAAAAAGCCAAGGATATATGATACTTTGCCAAAACGAAGCAATTATTATGAGTTGAAATACATATCTTGTGAAATCATGTACAGTAGTTGGAACCAGCTTAGATGATTGCCACTGTCTTCCTTAGATTTCAAAGACGTGTGTTCCCTTTTCTTTTTTAAGCTTTAGTGATTCTGAAAATCAGGGAGAAGTTTGTATGAATTTGTAGGAGAGAACACGTGGGAAAAGAGCACTGTCCCATCCACGGGGACAATTGCCACTAATCGTAAAATATAACTTTTAGGAAAATTGATTTGGGAGGATATGAATCCCAGTTACCCCTTCCTCTCCTTTACTGTTCCTGTCACCTTCTAGCTCAGAGCATTGGCAGTTTCTCCCTTGTTGCACAACCGGGAAGTCCTAGGTTTATGCCTATGGACAACACCTTTTTATAAGAGCCAAAAGCTGTAGGTGTATTTGGGCAGCAAGCTGAAGAACTTTCTGAGTTTGAAATTTTGTTTCTTTAAGCTGGGAAAAACTCTAAGCTCCTCCACCCAGTTAACAACTGACCTGTGTTGGCTTGTTTAAAGCACTCGTGAAGTTGGCCATAGTACAGAAGTCTTATGAAGCACTGGACTTACCAGTAGGAACAGAACACTTCCTATGTAATTATGGTAGAGCTATCACCCTACTCAACATCACTCAGAGGCAGGCAAATACTAATTCCAGCTAATAAAAATTAAATCCTGACTGTAGAATCTAGGCTAAGGGTTTATGGGTATTCACTGTACATTTCTTTCAAATTTTCTGTGTGTTTGGAAGTTTTTCTAATCGGATGTTGGGGGAAAATCAGATTCTAACCTGAAAGCTCCATTTTCTCTAAGTTTCTGAGGAACAAAACAAGACCGATATTTGAGGAAATATTAGAATTTTTCATTTAAAAACATACCCCACCCCTGTAAAACAAAACCAAAAACAAAAAACATCTTAAGATCATAAGGATACTATGAATAATAAAAACACAGAATGGGATTCAGAGTCTAAATAATTTCGAGGTCTCTTCTTAAGCTTGAAAATACTTTGGGGAAAATATTTGGACATTTTCTAAGAAAATGATTCTCAGTATTATTCTTAAATTATTAAAGAATGGTAATAACACTAGTTGTGTATGAGAGTGGAATGTTCTCTGTATTCAATTTTAAATTGCCATTACTTGTTTCTGACTCCCAGATTGCCCTCATTGTAGGCTTCCCTCTACCAGAAGTTCCTAAAGGACCTCAACCCAATGTAGATATCAAAGTCTCAAAGTCTTCTTTTCCCTTCTTTTCTCTCATCTCAGTAAGCATCCGTGGGCATCTCTTCCCACAGCTGCCAAACTACCCACCAGCTTCTACTTAATCTGTCCTTAGCCCTCTCAGCACCTCCCCCACCCTACAAGACGTCTTTTGATTAAGTGCACAAGGAGTGAAGTACTTATCTTACCAAATTAGAAAAAAAAAGGGGGACTATGAAGAGAAAATGAAGAGAACAGTAAGGATTGAAATCAATAAAGTTGAAAACTGACCAAGAAAAAAGAAAGTAAAAATGGAAAAGAATAGGAAGGAGATAATCATGGATATAGAAGAGATTTTTAAAAACGTTTTCTTCATAGAATTATGAATTATGTGACAGCATACTTGAAGATTTAGATGAAATGTACAATTTGTAGGTAGAATGCAAATGACAAAGAGTGACCCGAGAAAAGGTGGAAATCTGAATGGTCCATTATCATAGAAGAAATTGGAAAGATAATTAAACATCTTTCTGTTAGAAGAAGAGGAAAATAAAAACTATTATTAATATCTTCAGAGACATTAGAGGGATCTATGGGAATGAGAACAGAACAATATGAGAAAGGAGCATAGAGAAGAAAAACTAAGAAATAACTCTTAGAAATTTAAAATATGGCTACCTTAACTTGAAAATCCAATAAAACATTTGGGAGAGTAAGTCTAGAAATCTCCCAGAAAGTATAGAAAAAGAGGTAGAGAAAATAGAAGAAAAGTATAAGAAAAACAGTAGACCAATGCAGAAAGTCTAATACCTTACTAACAGGAATGCTATAGAGATTAGAAGAAATGGAGAGAAGGAAAAGTTGTTTTTGATTTGTTTTGTTTTGTTTTAATCTAATGAAATTCTCAGTTCTGAAGGGCCTGAGTACCTAAATTGAAAGGATTCACTGAGTACCCAGGTCAAAGAATGAAAACCACCCACAGTAGGAAAAAGAAATATTTAAAACCTATATGGACTTAAAGATGGAGGAGGAGGAGGAGGAAGAAGGGGAGGGAGGAGAAGAAGAAAAGAAAAGAAGAAAGGAAGAGGTGGAAGAAGAGAAGTGATAGGTTACCTGGTGCCTAGAGACGACAATATAGTTCTATTGGAGAACAAAAGAAGAATGATTTGGGTACATAGGAACCTGAGCAAAAACCAAACAAACAAAAAGTAACTTCAGGAAAAACAGAATGCTATATGAGAAAAGAAGTCTCATTACAGTATATTACTCAGTTTATCAGTAATAAAGGGTTAATATCCAGATATATAAAGAACTTCTACAACTCAACAACAAAAAAACAATCTAATTAAAAAATGGAGGGGTGCCTCAGTGGCTCAGTTGGTTAAGCATCCAACTCGTGATCTCAGCTCAGGTCTTGATCTCAGGGTGGTGAATTTAAGCCCCTCGTTGGGCTCCATGCTGGACATGGAGCCTACTTAAAAAAATTTTTTTTTAATGGGCAACAGACTTGAATAGACATTTGCCAAAGATGATATCAAAATTGACCGAAAAGCATATGAAAGATCCTCAATGTCGCTAATCATTTGGGAAATGCAAATTGAAACCACAGTGAGGTATTCCCTCACACCCTGTGAGATGGCTACTATAAAAAACAACAGCAAAGTAAAATAACAAGTGTTGGTAAGGATGTGGGGAAATTGGAACACTTTTGCATAATTGGTGGGAATGTACAATGGTGTGGCCACTATGGAAAACAGTATAGTAGTTCCTCAAAAAAATAAAAAATATAGAAATATGATCCAACAATTTCACTTCTTGGTTATATTGAAAAGAATTGGAATCAAGGGGGCGCCTGGGTGACTCAGTTGTTAAGCGTCAGCCTTTGGCTCAGGTCATGATCCAGGGTCCTGGGATCGAGCCCTGTATCGGGCTCCCTGCTCTGCGGGAAGCCTACTTCTCCCTCTCCCCCTCCCCCTGCTTGTGTTCTCTCTCTCGCTGTGTCTCTCTCTGTTAAATAAATAAAATCTTTAAAAAAAAAAAGAATTGGAATTAGGGGCTTCAAGAGATATTAGGACATGCATGCTCATAGCAATGCTACTCACACAAAAGCAGAAAGATGGAAGCAACCTAAGTGTCCATGAACAAATAAATGGATGAACAAAATGTATATATACAGATAATGCAATATTACACAGCCTTAAAAAGGAAGGCTCTTCTGACATATGTGACAACATGGGTGAACCTGGAGGACGTTATGCTAAGTGAAATAAATCAGTCACAAAAAGACAAATACTACATGATTCCAATTAAGCAGGTATCTAGAGTAGTCAAATTTATAGAGACAGAAAGTAGAATGGCAATTCAGGGGCTGGAGGAATAGGGAAATGAACACCTATTGTTTAATGGGTACAGAGTTTTAGTTTTGCAAGAGGAAAAAGTCCTGGAGATTGATTACACAACATTGTGAATATACTTAACATTATTAAACTGTACACCTAATGATTAAGATGGTAAATTTCATGCTATGTGTATTTTACCACAATTTAAAAATGTTTAAATTAACTCAAAATAGATCAAAGACCTTAATATAAGAACTAAAACTGTCAAACTCATAGAAGGAAACAGGTGTAAATCCGCATGACCTCGGATTATACAATAGTTTCTTGGGTATGACACCAAAAATACAAACAATCAAAGAAAAATAGATAAATTGGACTTCATCCAAATTAAAGACTATCAAGAAAGTGAAAAGACAACTGACAAAATGGAAGAAAATATTTGCAAATCTTGTATCAGATGAAGGTCTAGAATATATAAAGAACACTTACAATTCAACAAGAAAAAGACAAATAACCAACTTTAAAATATACAAAGATTTGAATAGACATTTCTCCAAAGAAAATATACAAATGGCCAAGAAACAGATGAGAAGATGTTTAAGATCTTTAGTCAACAGGAAAATGCCAATCAAAACCACAATGAGATACCACTTCATATTCACCAGGAAGGCTATAATAAACAAACAAAAAATAACAATTGTTGGAGTGAATGTGGAGAACTCAGAAACTTCACATATTGCTGGTGAGAATGTAAAATGGTGCAACTGCTATGGAAAACAATTGGGTAATTCCTTAATAAGTTAAACATGGAATTATCCTGTAACCCAATCGTTTCACTCCTAGGTAGGAGAGAATTGAAAATATGTTCACACAAAAACTTGTAAATGAATGTTCATAGCAGCATTTTTCAAAATTGCCAAAGAGTGAGAACAACTTAAATGTCCCATCAACTGATAGATAAACAAAATGTGGTTTATCCACACAATGGCATAAAAAGACAAGTAATGATACATGCTACAACAGGATGAACTTTGAAAGCATATGTTAAGTCAAAGAAGCCAGCAACAAAAATCATATATATGATTCAATTTATGTGAAGTATCCAGAATAGGTAAGGTAAATTACAGAGATAGAAGTAGATTAACCTGGGGGGAGCGGAGCAAGATGGCGGAGTAGGAGACCTGGATTTCGTCTGGTCCCAGGAATTCAGCTGAATAGGGATCAAACCATGCTGAACACCTACGAACTCAACAGGAGATCGAAGATAAGAAGAGTAACAACACTCTGAACAGAAAAGCGACCACTTTCTGGAAGGTAGGACGTGCGGAGAAGTGAATCCGAGGCGATATTCGGGAGGACAGACGGCGGGGGAGGGGGCCCCGTAGGCCGCTTCTGGCAAGTGCTAGAGCCGCGGAGCACAAAATCAGAACTTTTAGAAGCCGGTTCCACTGAGGGACGTCGCTCCAGTGGCTAAGCGGGGGGGTGGAACCCTCACGGGACGGTGTGGTCTCAGGACCCTCGGGGTCACAGGAAGACCGGGGGTGCCTGAGTGCGGCAGAGCTCCCAGGTATCGGAGCGGGGAAGCCGGCTGCAGAGACGGAGCTGAGGCGCGGGCTCTCAGCTCAGGGTTGCCATAAACTGTGATCCGCGGCCCAGTCGGACCACTGCTCCTCCAGCAGGGACCCAACAAGCAGCAGAGCCGGGGAGACTCCCCTTCCTCCCCTGGGAGGAGCGGCGCGGGAGTGCACCACAGGGATCTGCTGGGTTTGGAGACTCCACACCGAGTCAGGTGCCAGAGATAGAAACAAACACTCGGTCACAGGCC
>NW_027397079.1:38998362-38998864 GCF_003265705.2 Callorhinus ursinus | reverse complement strand
ACATATCAGATAAAGGGCTAGTATCCAAAATCTAGAAAGAACTTATCAAACTCAACACCCAAAGAACAAATAATCCAATCAAGAAATGGGCAGAAGACATGAAAAGACATTTTTCCAAAGAAGACATCCAAATGGCCACCAGACACATGAAAAAGTGCTCAACATCCCTCGGCATCAGGGAAATCCAAATCAAAACCTCATATGAGATAGCACCTCACAGCAGTCAGAATGGCTAAAATTAACAAGTCAGGAAACGACACATGTTGGCAGGGATGCAGAGAAAGGGAACCTTCCTACACTGTTGGTGGGAATGCAAGCTGGTGCAACCTCTCTGGAAAACAGTATGGAGGTTCCTCAAACAGTTGAAAGTAGAGCTACCATACGATCCAGCAATTGCACTGCTGGGTATTTACCACAAAGATACAAATGTAGGGATCCGAAGGGGTATGTGCACCGCAGTGTTTATAGCAGCAATGTCCACAATAGCCAAACTGTGGAAAGA
>NW_027397079.1:38958914-38998262 GCF_003265705.2 Callorhinus ursinus | reverse complement strand
TATACAATGGAATATTATGCAGGCATCAAAAGGAATGAGATCTTGCCTTTCGCAACGATGTGGATGGAACTGGAGGGTGTTATGTTGAGTGAAATAAGTCAATCAGAGAAAGACATATATCATATGACCTCACTGATATGAGGAAATCTTTATCTCAGGAAAGAAACTGAGGGTTGCTGGAGTGGTGAGGGGGTGGGAGGGATGGGGTGGCTGGGTGATAGACAATGGGGAGGGTATGTGCTATGGTGAGCGCTGTGAATTTTGCCTGACTGTTGAATCACAGATCTGTACCTCTGAAACAAATAATACAATATATGTTAAGTAGAAAAAAAAAAGAAGATAGCAGGAGGGGAGGAATGAAGGCAAGTAAATCGGAGGGGAAATGAACCATGAGAGATGATGGACTCTGAAAAACAAACTGAGGGTTCTAGAGGGGAGGGGGGTGGGGGGATGGGTTAGCCTGGTGATGGGTATTAAAGAGAACACATTCTGCGTGGAGCACTGGGTGTTATGCACAAACAATGAATCATGGAACACTACATTAAAAACTAATGATGTAATGTATGGTGATTAACATAACAATAAAAAATAAAAAAAATAAAGCTATAAAAAAGAATCTCATGGGCACTTGGGTGGCTCAGTTGGTTAAGCGACTGCCTTCAGCTCAGGTCATGATCCTGGAGTCCTGGAATCGAGTCCCACATTGGGCTCTCCGCTCAGTGGGGAGTCTGTTTCTTCCTTTGACCCTCTCCCCTCTCATGCTCTCTCTCACTCTCTCTCTCTCAAATAAATAAATAAAATCCTTAAAAATAGAATCTCACAAAAAGGAACTATTATCTCTTCCCCCATCCTTCTTCTCATTGCTATCATGATATTTGCATTTCTTCCCATCTTGCATATGCTTGGACTGCTTTCTGTACACATTCTGTTTTCTCTAATACAGAGTGAGTGTCATTCTGCCTTTCCACTTTCTCCCTCCAACCTCCATGTGTGAGAACTGGTCACTTGTTTCCTCCATTCTTATCACCTGCAAATAGCAGGAGGGCAAGGAGGCTGAAAAGAGGCAAGGACTAAAACAGGAATACCAGGGAAAAACCTACTGTGATAAGTAAGGTGAGAAATGACCAGGGTAGCCTTGGTAGAGATAGTGGAAGTAGTTAGAGTCTCCATAAAATTGAAGGTGGGACCAATGAGATTTGCCAACAGATTGGTTATGATGTGTGAGAGAAAAAGGAGTCAAGAATGACTTTAAAGTTATTGACCTGAGTACCCGGAAAGAATAAGATTATAACTACTAAAACGAAGAATCTAGAGGAGCAGATTTGGGTTGAAATATCAGGAGGTCAGTTTGAGATGTTTAAGCTTGAGATGCCTCCAAGTAGAGCTGTTGGCCAGTGTGATATAATAAAGAGTATATCTAGTTTTTGTCTTGGCACAGAGCTTCAAAACTTCTGAGAAGTTCTGGAGTGGTAGGAGTGTCCTGTTAGGTTAATGAGGTGACTCCTGGGAGGCCTCTAGGTAACTTCAGGATGGGGGCTGGTCACCAGAAAATCCAACCTTGTGACTAGAGAGTTGGGACTCAGACCTCAGTCTGACCTCAGGGAAGGGGAGGTAGGTTGGAGATTGATTTTAGTCTACCGGCCAATGTGATTTAATCAACCATACTTGCATAATAAATCCCTATAATGAAAACTCTGGACACTGAGACTTGGAGGAGTTTCCTGGTTGGTGAACACATTGATGTGCCAGGAGGGTGATGCACCCTGACCACATAAGGAGAGGACATAGGAGCTCTGAACTATCCCCAAGATTATGCGTATATCCTTTAGGTTAAAACTAATGTAAGCATAGCACTTTCAGTGGGTTCTGTGAGTCATTCTAGTGAATTATTGAACCTATGGGAATCGTAGGAATCCCCAAATTTATAGCCAGTCAATCAAAGTGGTGACCTGCAGACACTGATGGTTAGCATCCGAATTGAATTGTGTTACAGTACACCCAACTGATGTCAGAACAGGCAGGGTGGAAACAGAGTAAGTTGGTAGTTTGATAGTCAACTCTGAGGATTCAGGGGAAAAGTCAGGGCTGGAGGGAAAACACTGTGAGCTTTGAGCATATAGATAGTTTTCAAAGGCTCAAGACTGGATGAAGTTATCTAAAGAGTGAGAGTAGATAGAAAAGAGAAGACATCTGAAGCCATGCCAACAAGTTAGGAAGATGTGGAGGAACCAGTAAAGAAGACTGAGAAGTGGCCAGACAGGAAAACCAGACAAGTATGATCCTGAAGACAATAAACTGTCTAACATTGCTGATAAGTTGAATAAGACAGAGACTGAGAACTTTTCATTAGACTTAACAATGTGGAGGTTGTGAGAGACCAAGATCAGAGAAGCTTCAATGGAGTGAAGGGGTTCAAGAGGGAATGGGAGGCGAGAAATTAGGGCAACCCATTTAAACAATTTTGTTGTAAAAAGGGGAAGAGAAATGAGGCCATGTTTGGAGGAGGTAGTGGAAGCAATGAGGCATGGGTTTATTTCTTAAATGGGTGAAATAGCAATAAGTTTACATGCTGAACATGGAAATGATCCAGTAGAAAGGGAAAAATTTATAGAGAAGAAGGAACAATCACTGGAGGGGGCAAGCTGGGTGAGTAACAGGTGAGCTGGGACAGAACTTGGTACACAAATGGAGAAGATCATCCATAGTAATCGCATGTGCAGTTGACCCATAGTAACAGGAGAAAAGGTACAGTGCACAGATGGCAATAAGTATGTAGGTCTGGTGTTAGGAGCTTATGGAAACTTCTCTAACTGCTGTTGTCTCAGATTGGATTCTCTAGAAACAGACACTGAGACAAAGATGTTCATTAGGGATCACCATCAATGAACAGAAGTGGAGGAAGTGGGATCGGGCAGAGGAAGAACATGAACTTGGAGGCAGACCCAGTAAGACCTTAGCCAACTCATTGGGGTGCTATGGAGGAACTATTGCCTTCCAAAGTTGTTCTGCATTGGGCTGTCCTCTATATACCAACCTCCTCAACCCAATCTACAGCCTAGGGTAGTGGGATTCTCCTGGTTCTCCCAATAAAAGGCTGTCATACAGGTGGGGGCATGCTTGATGGGGCTCTGAGCTCCCAAGTGTGTTCTGAAACGGTGCCTCTTCCAGTCCGCTAGGTACTGTAACTGGCTTCACAGAACTGTGAGTCCAGGATAGCTTGTAATGTATATACTGATTCGGTATCCCTTATCTGTGGGAAGGGAGAAAGATATGTGGTGTGCAGAGTGGGGTTGTGGCAGCCTATGTATGGGGAGAGCTAAAGGAAGATTGAGAAGATAAATGGTGCGTAGACCAAACTGAGTTGATCAATTCAGATGTCAAGAATGGGCTCAAGAATCCATGCTTTGGCCAAGATTAGGTCATTCCCGGTTCTCCATTGAAATGACCTCCTCTTGTGTGAATTTGGCTTACTGTTCGTAGCCATGAACTGCTCATTAGGTCATCTGGGGGCCCTTTGATGTGGGGAATAACTCCTGTGTGCTGTATATCTTCTGTCTGGCACTACAAATCCACGCTCCACATCCCTCTGCCCTGCTGTCTGCCCTGGGAGGCTGACCTGTACGATTTAGCCTCTTCCCTCCCTCTTCAGTTTTGAGTAGAGTGAATAGGGAACACCATCAAAAAAGCAGAAGCAGGGAGGAAAATGAGAAGAGTATTTGTTCCCCTCACTCTCTGTGATGTGGCCTTGGGCTGGCTGTGTCCTTTGACAGAAGGTCACTGGTTCTCTCAAGGCAGCTTAATCTACATAATTCTCCTTCAGGTTACAGTCATACTTTTCCTCCTCTCATCCCTTTAGGCTGCATGCTCCAGGTTCCCATCTAGTTTCTCATGTGGGTCTCCTATACCCTACCCACATTTAGGGAAGTAATTCCTTTGTAAATAAACCCTTTAAATATTTAAGTATTAAGTGTTTCTTACCCCTAGCTGACCTACCCTCTAAATCCTGACCTGCTGCTGGAGCAGCTATGAGTGGAGGATGTAGAGAAGCGGACACAGAATCTACAGTCAAAGGAAGAGTACACAGTAGTGTGGACAGTGGTCAAACCAGTAAAACTAAGTTTCAGGGGCAGTGGTCAAACCAGCGAAACTATCTAAGGTGGAAAGGGATACCATCAGCTTGTATAACTAAAGAGCACAGAGGCAACCTCTCTTGAGGCATGACTCATTTAAGGACTTAAACATGTCCTCAAGACTTGATCTCTTGCTTTATCTATTGCTTTTGCTTTCCTTAATGTTCATTTCCATCACGGCCACACTCTTTTCTTTGTGGAGGCAAAGATTGGCTAAAGGCAATACTGTATTTATTTAGTCCTTTAGCTGGGGGTGGAAAAGAAAGCATCTCTTTCCTAATAGCACCAGCAAGAGTCCCAAGTCTTTGGCTCATTGGGCTGGCTTGGGTCACAGGCTCATTCCTGAAACAATCATAATGACCAGGGGATTGCATAATAGAATTATCCAGACCTGTTCATCTGCCCAGTTCTGTGGTGGGAGTTGGCGAAGGGCTAACCCCACTTGAAACACACAGCATGAATTCCCCATGAGAAATAAGAGCTCTATAGCCAGCAGTGGCGGAAGGGAAATGGTCTGGGAAGCAGAAGTTAAAGCTACCACAGTTCAGCACAAATGAATTCAGAGTGGAGGTGTGAATGGCAGCTTTTGAGAGTCTGCTGTGAGAAACTGCTGAGCCCATTTACTCTGAGGGTAGTGCTATAGCATGACAGCACTCTTTCTACACTTGATGGTCAGCCTGACAGGTGGTCAGATTAGTGGGAGGTGTGTGTGGGAGGGGGGCAGTAGAGGGTTGTGGATTGCTTTGAAGTTTGGCCATATCTCCTGAGATGGGAGTAACTTGGAGCCTCCATGTCTGATTGGATAGCTCACAAGCAATGCTATGGACAGTATAGGATTCAGAGAGCATGGCTAGAGAGAACCAAGTGCGTCTTCAGCCAAGCAAGGCAAAGCCTCAGCCCGAGAACTGGCAGGCAGATGTGTGCGGGAGCTCATCCACTATCAGCCTCTACCAGGGTTCCCTCTTTGGGACCTAAGCAATTGCATCATGCATGCAGTTTCCTAATGCAACATGCTTTCAACCGTTTTGGAGCTCTGTGTCTTGACTTTTGGTTCTCCTTCAAAGACTCCTTCTCCTACCTCATTGGTGTAATTTTTGTTGTGGCAGTTCAAGTAAGAAACCCTGCTCAGTTAAGGAACCCCAAGCTCATCTCTCCTAATCCCCACCATGCTGGCCCCACTACGGAGTGGAGTGTCCACTTCGGCTGGCTCTTTTGGAGCAGGACCAGCATTTCTGGTTATGACAGCCACCTTGTGAAGAAGAGAGGACTCTTTATGGCTGTAAGGTAGTTCATTCTGCCAATAGTTGAATTGTCCTGCTAAATATGCATTCTTGCAGAGCTATGAAGGACATTGTTCTCCAAGCTGTCTCCCATTTGCTCCATCAAATTTTCAGTATCCCCTCACAGGGTAGCTATGAAGTGAAGGTGTGCCTGGGTCTGTAGGTCAAGAGTTAATGGACCATCCGGCCCTCCAGGGAAAAGAGTATCTAGTGTTCGGAGGCCAGGAAAAGATAGGACCTGGGCTCACTTGGCCTGTACATGAGGGCTGTTAGCAGGAAAATGGCCATGGGCCAAGAAGACGGTCATCTTTTCAGTTCTTTTCAGTCAGTAAGGCCTGTTGAGCCAGAAGGTGAGAAGCAGTAAACCAAGCACTAGCCATGAGACTAGAGACAGGAGACACAGATATAGAGAAATGAATGAGCAAAGTTGGGGTCAGTCACATGTCACAGGCAAACATGTGACAAAGTGTAGACATGGACTTAGGTCAGGCAATTAGAAATACTGTGGACAACAGGCTTTTAGAAAAATTTATGTTTAGCTATCATATCCCCATCAGGTAGGGGTAGGTTTTAAAGGAGCATGCCCCACCAGACAGAAGATTGTCTGTAGACACCTAAAGTGATGATCATATCTGACCAGCTTAGGCTAGAACCAAAAGTTCTAGGGCCATGTTGACTACTTTGGGGCCAAATTGCAGAGCCCAAGGGGATCAGGTGAGTATAGTCTGTTGGCCTCCATCAGAAGAGTCAACAAACAATCAGGAAGTGAGTGTTCGGGAGGGTGTAGTTAGGTAACAAGTAAATTTGGACACCAGAGAATTGGTTAAGGTGAACTCCTGAAGGCTGAGAGGGCCTTGGAAGTACACAAAACTAGGACAGACGTAGAAATGATCTCAATAGGTGGCAGAATTTATAGTTCCCAGATAAGACACTAGCCTAGGATAGGAAATGACAGGCTTAAATGCTTGGTCCTAGCCTCAGCACTTTTTCTGCCTGAGGCCTTCAGGTCCTCCCAGGGCCAAAAGCATGGTGTTGGAGCAGCAGACATTTTCCAGATGCTCAAAGACTATAAAAATATGTGAGGGTGGGAGGTAGAAAGGGTAGGGAGTGAGTGCAGCCCTCTAGGGAGAGAATTATGCTTCAAAGAGAACTTCAGTGATTGGAAACACTGCAAATAGATCAGTTGAATTCTGCAGGACTTAGTTCTCCTTCCCTCTCCTAAAATAAATAAATAAATAATAAATAAATAAATACATACATACAAACAAAAAAAGAGTAAAGAGAGAGAAGAGGAACAGCAAACAGAGCAAATGGAGCTAACCAAGTTAATTTCTAAGACCAGGCATGAGAATCCACACTGTGGCTATAACACAAGGACCATTCTCAGTCTTCCACTGAAATGGCTTCCTCTAATATGCATTTGGTTTGTTGGCCATGAACTACTCCTGGGTCAACCACGGTCATCTGGAGGCACTCTGGAATGACCCAAAAGGTCAGATTTTGGAGGGTCAAGGTGACTGTAGTTTGTCAGTCCTTCTCCAAACTTCCATGCCATGTAGATATGGTCACACACCTCTCATCAGCTTAGCTTTGTTCAGGCCCTGTGTTGACTCTATTTTCTAAAGAGAACTGCCAAAATAACTCCCATTTTATTGAGATGCAATTCAGTACCATATAATCCACCTATTTAAAGGATACAGCAATACTGGGGCACCTGGGTTGCTCAGTGGGTTAAGCATCTAACTCTTGATTTTGGCTCAGGTCATGATCTCAGGGTTGTGAGATTGAGCCCCACATTGGACTCCACACTGGCTGTGGAGCCTGCTTAAGATCCTCTCTCTCTCTCTCCCTCTGCCCTTCCCCCTACTCCTTCTCTTAAGAAGAAAAAGAAAAGAATTAAAGTGTATGGTAGTTTCAATACATTCAGATTTGTACAACCATCACTACAATCAATTTTAGAACATTTATCATCCCCTCCCAAAAAATCCTGACTTATCCAGAAATCATCTCTTCCCCCGACCCAGCCCTAAGCAACCACTAATTTAATTTCTGTCTCTATAGATTTGCCTACATTGGACATTTCATATAAGTGGAATCACAATACGTGTTTTTAATGACTGGCTTCTTTCCTTCTGCATGATATTTTCAAGGTATCCATGATGCGGCAAGTATTAGAAATTCATCTCTTTTTATGGCCAAATAATCTTCCATATGAATATACTACATTTTATTTATCCATTCATCATCCATCCATTCTGATGGACATTTTATTTGTTTCCATATTTTTGCTATTATGAATAATGCTGCTGTAAACATTCTTGTACAAATTTTTATATAAACAACTTTTTCATTTTCTTGGGTATATACTGAAGAGTGGACTTGCTGAGTCATATGGTTACTCTATATTTTTTTTTAAAGATTTTATTTATTTATTTGAGAGAGAGAGAATGAGAGATAGAGAGAACGAGAGGGAAGAGGGTCAGAGGGAGAAGCAGACTCCCCGCCGAGCAGGGAGCCCGATGTGGGACTCGATCCCGGGACTCCAGGATCATGACCTGAGCCGAAGGCAGTCGCTTAACCAACTGAGCCACCCAGGCGCCCTGGTTACTCTATATTTTAACCTTTTGAGGAAATGCCACACTGTTTTCCAAAGCAGATGCATTCTGCTTTGCATTCCCATACATTTGCATTCCCATCAGCACTGTATTAAGGGTTCCAGTTTCTTCACATCCTCATCAACACTTTTTTTTTTCTCTTATAGCCATCCTACTGGGTGCAAAGTGGTATCTTCCTGAGGTTTTGATTTGCATTTCTCTGATGACTAATGATGTTGAACATTCATATCGGTTATTTGTATATCTTCTTTGGAGAAATACCTATTCAGATTCTTTGCCCATTTATTAAAAGATTTTATTTATTTATTTATTTATTTATTTATTTATTTATTTAAGAAAGAGAGAGCATGCATACAAGTGGAGGGAGGGACAGAGGGAGAGGGGCAGAGAATCTCAAGCTGACTCTGCACTGAGCATGGAGCCCCATGCAAAGCTGGACCTGGGGCTCAATCTCACAACCCTGGTATCATGACCTGAGCTGAAATCAAGAATTGGATGCTTAACCGACTGAGCCACCCAAGCGCCCATTTTTAATTGGCTATTTACTATTGAGTTGTAAGTGTTCTTTATATATTCTAGATACAAATACTTTATCAAATATATGATTTGCAAATATTTTCTCCCATTCAGTCATTTGTTTTTTTTCACTTTCTTAATGGTGTCCTTTGCAGCATAACAATTTTAATTTTGATAAAGACTAATTTATTTTTTCTTTTGTTGTTTGTGCTTTTGAGGTTGTATTTAAGAAACCATTGCCTAATCCAAGGCCGTGAAGATTTATGCCTATGTTTTCTTCTAAGAGTATTATAGTTTTAGCTCTGACATTTAGGTTTTGATCCATTTTGAGTTAATTTTTATATATGGTGTGAGGTAAGGATCCAATTTTACTCTTTTACATTTAGATATCCAGTTTTCCTAGTATCATTTGTTGAAAAGATCATTCTACTTTTCCATCATTGGATTGTCTTGACACCCCTGTGAAAGCAAATTGACTAAAAATGTATGGGTTTATTTCTAGACTCTCAATTCTATTCCACTGAAAGTTTATCTTTATGCCAGTATCACACTGTCTTGATTACTGTAGCTTTATAGTCAGTTTGCAAGCAGGACACACAAGTCTTCCAACTTTGTTCTTCCTTTTCAAGATTGTTTTGGCTATTCCAGGTCCCTTCCAATTCCATATGTATTTTAGGATCAGCTTGTCAATTTCTGCAAAGAAGTCAGCTGAAATTTTAAAGAGATTTCATGCGATCTGTAGATCAATTTGGGAAGTATTACCATTTAAAAAATATTCAGCCTTCTGACCCATGAACATAAGATTTCTTTCCATTTACTTAGGTCTTTAATCTCTCTCAACAATGTTTTGTAGTTTTCCGAGTATAAGTTTCACATTTCCTTTGTTAAATCTATCTCTAAGTATTTTATTTTATTTTATTTTCTCAATTTTGTTTTCAGATTGTTCATTGCGAGTATATAGAAATACAATTGATTTTTGTATATATTGATCCTGTAACCCGCAAACTTGTGGAATTCTTCATTAGTTCTAATAGTTTTTTTTTAAAGATTTATTTATTTCTTTTAGAGAGGAGTGTAGGGGAGGACAGAGGGAGAGGGAGAGAGAGTCTTAAGCAGATTCTGATCTGAGTGTGGAGCTCAATGTGGGGCTTGATCTCAGGACCCTGAGACCACAACCTGAGCTGAAACCAAGAGTTAGATGCTTAGCCAACTGTGCCACCCAGGTGCCCCCTACTAGTTTTTTAATGGATTCCTTAGGATTTTTTTTTAAATTTTTTTATTGTTATGTTAATCACCATATATTACATCATTAGTTTTTGGTGCAGTGTTCCATGATTCATTGTTTGTTCATAACACCCAGTGCTCCATGCAGAACGTGCCCTCCTCAATACCCATCACCAGGATAACCCATCCCCCTCCCCCCCTCCCCTCTAGAACCCTCAGTTTGTTTTTCAGAGTCCATCATCTCTCATGGTTCGTCTCCCCCTCTGACATACTTCCTTAGGATTTTTTTTAACTTTATTATTCTTCAGGACACCCTGTTAGGGTCAAGTGATTCATTTTATTTTTTTATTTTTTTTTTAATTTAAATTCAATTAGCCAGCATATAGTATGTCATTAGTTTCAGATGTAGTGTTCAATAATTTGTTACATATAACACCCAGTGCTCATCAACCTCAGGATTTTTTATATTCAAGATCATTTAATCTGCAAGTAGAGATAGTTTTACTTCTTTCTTTCCAAACTGGACTTGTTTTATTTCATTTTATTGCCTAATTGTCAACTTCCAGTATAATATTGAATAGAAGTGGCCAGAGGGGAAATCCTCGTCTTATTCCTGGTCTTGTAGGGGAAATATTCTTTCACCCTTAACAACGTCATGTGTCACTACTCTATTGAGAGAAGTAGAGTCTAATTCTCCTCCCCTTGAATCTGGGCTGACTTCCTTGACTCACTTGTGGCCAGTAGAATGAGGTAGAAGTGAAACCACTTGACCTTGGTTGTGAGGTCAGTAAAGGCCAAGCAGCTTCTGACTCTTTAGAATCCTTGCTCTCCAGCATACTCACTTTTGGAACTCAGCCCTTATGTTGTGATAAGCCCAGTGACATGGAGAGGCTCCAGCTGACAGTCCCAGCTAAGCCCAGCCTTTGAGTCCTCCCAGGATAGACACCCGACACATAAGTGAATGATTCCAGCCCTCAGCCATATGAGTCACTGTCAATCATTTAAATCCTCCCACTGAGGTCCCATGCATGCTGGAGCATTGGGTCTTGTCTGAATACCTGGCCCACATAATCTACAAGCATGATAAAATGGTTATTTTACACCATAAATTTGGGGCAATTTGTTACCCAACAACAGATTTCTAGAATAGAAATAGGGGCTATTTCTATTAAGACTCTCTCTCCCCTACAGCCCTCTCTCAAGCCTGCAAAAGCAAGCCTGTTCAGAGTGCTCTTTACATCAGTGGATGGGGGTTGGGGACCTAAACCTGCAGTACAGTGGGCTGGGGGCTGTGGATGAGGGAGGGGATGAAATTGCAAGTTTCTCAGAAACTTTCTGTAAGCAGTCCAGCTGCAACACCAGCCTCCTGTCCAGGGAGCCTCCTGGGGGTGAAGCCCAGCCTTGAACCTCAGCCTAATTGACTCTTCTTGCTAGTCTCTAGTTCCCAAAACTCAACACTGTTCTCCCTCAATTCTAGTTGATTCTGGCATTATACTGGACTGTCCTCAATTGAAACTACTGCCCAGGGCTTTGTCCTGGCCCTGGAATCACTGTAGATATTTAATACATCTTTTATAAATGAATGAACTGTGACTCTGTGGCTGAGGATGGCTATATCCTTTCTGTCCCAGAACGCTTATGCATCAGGGCTTGAGTCTTCTGGATCAGATTTGAGTTTGCCACCCCTTGAACTTTGTGACTTGAATAACTGTTTTTATAGAATTTCTTCCCTGGCAAACCTCAGTTTTTACTTTTAAGGCCTTCAGTCAATTGGATGAAGCTCATCAACATTATGGAGGGTAATCTCCTTTACTTTTATAAAGTCAATTGATTGTAAATGATAACTTCATCTACAAAATACCCTTAGAGCAAAACCTAGACCAGTATTTGATTAAATAAGTGGGTTCTATAGGCTAGCTAAGCTGACACATAAAACTAACCATCCCAGACACGGACATGTTTGAGGGGGGCCATTATTCTGCCTATCACCAATGAGGATAGTGAAAATGACAGGAATGGCCATTCTCTTTTCTGAGAATCTGAGGCAGGCCCTCAGAAAAGAAGGGCATCGCACAAAGTCCTGATAATTATTGATATGAGAAAACACTCAGATAATTCCAGAGACAAAGATTCCCGATGTGGGGCAAAGCAATATGTTCACCTTACATTTTTGGGTTGGAAAAGGGGTTTCCAAGAGGCACTGTGGTGAGTTTCCAAAAGGGGCTGTCAAATAGAAGAGGGTAGTGGGGTAACAAGGGTTTGTGCCCTTGGCTCTCATAAAGAGATCTGTGCCCAGGATTTAGGGGGTGACAGGGCTCAGAAGGAGGAAATTAAAGTTATCATGAACAGACTGGGGAGAATCCCTAAAGGTAGAAGCTGAAAAGCTTCTCCAGCTAGAAGAAAGGCCTGTGGGAAGGAAGAAGACTTCGGGTAGAATAAAAAGAATTCCTTGCAGCTTCTAACAATAACGCAAAGACTGGAATCCTGGAAAAATGCCTGGAGGTTTGGACATAGAAGTGAAAGCAAGTCAAGGTTTCACATACTCATTTAGAAAAAGAACCAATGGTTTTTTTCAAACTGGCATTGTCTAATGTTCAAGTCTAACCACTTAACTTTAGGTATTTGTCCTAAAGTACTTTCCATTAATTAAAGCTATCTGTGGCCACTTGGTCCCATAATCACATGTGGGATTTTATGAAAGATTGTATGGATTAAGCTGCTACGTGAAGGGCTGAAATAAATGTGCTTGAGGGGAAGTTCAGGGTCTTCAAAAGGGCCCTGCGGGTGGTAGCTCGACAAGGGGAAGGTAAACCATGGAGGGGGCAATTAATGGATTGAAAGGCATGTGGCACAGTCACCATGCACCACTCAATGGAGTTTCAAAATGTATCCATATGTGTGAATGTTGGCTTTTTCTGCATGAGGAGCCACACCTCTTGGAACGTGGTTGCACAGGTTGAGTTGCTTTTGAAGAGTCCCTTGAAGCTTGCTGTGTTTCACTATGAAACATCTTCTACTAAGCCCACAGAGTATCTGGCCTACATGTACATGCAGATCCACCCATCTTCCTGCCTTGTGCTACCATCGGCTACTAAGGAACAGGACTTGATTCACATCTGAAAGAATTCATCTTTTATGAACATTAGGAGTTGGATGAGAAATTCTAAATTTCATGAGATTCTCCAACCATTACAATGGAAATCCAGGTAGGCAGAGTGGGGACATGATTAAGATGGGGAGATCATTTGCACAACTGCAAGCCCTTTCTCCATACTAGTTCTTTTACTCTACACAATCCCGTAAGACTGGTATTACGTATGGTCCCTTCATTTTACAGATGAGAAAACTGAGGCATAGAAAGGTTAAGTAACTTGTCTGAGGGCTTGCAGTTTGTAAGTCTCAGAGCTGGGACCTGAGCCCGGGCAGACTGACTTGAGTGTCTGCGATCTTAGAGGTCATGCCTACTAGTTCTGAATACAGCAATCTAGTTTGACATTTACTAGGGTACCATATTAGAGGTGTGTATCCTTCTAGCTTTTTCTCACTGCATATGTACACATCCATAAATACAAACTTCTCAACATTGCACCCAAGCCTGACATGACCCCAACTCCCTGTACAGCCTCTTTTGTCCCATTCCCCACCACCCACCCGAAGAATTAGCCACTCTGAACCATGGAGCCTCCCCAAAGCTCTTGCAGGCCCTTCTGCCTCTGCAGATAGCGACTCTCCTTGCCTTCTGTATTTCTGGTGGATCCTGCCTCATTTTCCCAGTCCTCGTCCAGGTGCTCTGTGATTTTAGGCCTTTCCTGACTTCTCTGGGCAGTTGGTTGCTCCTTCCTCCCTACACCCATGCCCCAAACGCCCCTCTGTTAGAGGCCCTACGCATAGTATTAGAGTTCTTTGTGTGCATGTCTGATTTCCCGTGGAGCTGGGAGCTCCTGGAGGGCAGGTATTTTGTTTTATTACTATATCCCTAGTGCCTAGGATAGCTTTAATTAACTCATTTTAATAAACTCATTAACTTTTACAAATGAACGTTTATTGTATTTTTCAACAGTTTCTAGGAAAGCTGATTTCATTGCTTTTCTCAGTTGTCAATTCCAGTCTCTAATCTTCCACGTAGGCCTTTTTTTTCTTTTCTGTTAAATCTGTACATTCTCCTTTCTCTCACTACAATAGTTACAACCTCTACTCCGTCCTCCTGGGTGGAATTTTGCAAAATGATGATAGGACATTATAAATAGCCCTAAAAACACAAGTGGCAAGACACATTGATTGAGAAACAGTGCCCAATTCCAGTGCACCCTTCTGGAAGGGGGAATAAATTCCACCTTTTATGGGACATTAAAGCTAATTTTTTTTTATTTGAGAGAGATAGAGAGAGCGCAAGCCGGGGGTCAGAGGCAGAGGGAGAAGGAAAAGCAGGGAGCCCAATACGAGACTTGATCCCAGGACCCTGGGACCGTGACCTGAGCCGAAGGTAGATGCTTAACCCACTGAGCCACCCAGGTGCCCCTAAAGCTAATTTTAAATCTCCATTGTTTTGAGGCCCGGGCCTTTGGACTTGCAGTATCTTTTAAGTCCCACTGCACAAGCAACATCACGGAAACACCTCTGTCTAGAGCCAAAGAAGTGTTATATCAAAATCGCAAATCTCTGAGATTTTGGTCAAGCAATATGCATTCTTTTTACAACATTCCTTTATTTGCCTCATTGAGTGAGAGCCAGGTTATTGCCTCACACATTTTTATCATTAAATAATTCCAGTTCATTTCACCTTTTAGAACCATATATTTTTCCTTATGTGTGTTGTTTCTCCTGATCTGCATTCCTCTCAGGTGCTTTAGCTGTGTATGTGTCAGCTCATCTGGGAGCTGCCCATCAGGATCTTTCCTGCTGGAGAATACGGGGGAGACACCCCCAGGGAGTTCTCATGAACAAAACGTTTATTCATGTTAGCAATAGCTCCTCACTCTTCAGTAGTCCTCAGCAAGCAACTACATAAAGCAGGGTTCAACTTGCGAAACCAAGAGCGGCTGGAGGCCTCCTGGCTCCGTCACAGCAAGATCTAATGAGTAACTCCTCTAAACCAGAGGGTACTCTTGATTAAGAGATATCTAGACCTAGAATGGTCTAGTGGGCTATAAATCTTAAATACAAGATTCTATGCTACACGATAATGACCAAAATTGTTTGGCTTCCTTTGGCTTTGTTGAAACTTTATACAACCTGGCATAAATCGCCTTGACATTCTTCCCTCCACACACCTTCTTATCGCACCTTTGATTCAGCTAGACCCAGATGGTGATGTTGCCTATACATCTGCTGTCACCCATCTTGGAGCTCTGCTCCCATCCTCCCTGCTCTCTGGAATGTCTTTTTCCCTCCAGGCATCCGGTTCCTACTTAAAAATCATTGTCTGAATTAACTGGTATTTTCTGCTCTGACATCTTTGCCACCCCTTGTCCTTCCCTGTTCAACCAAAAATAATAAAAACCTGCCCACTTTATACCACACACAAATGTGCTAATGGCTACCATTTGCTGAGTGTTTGTTTTATGCTAGGCACTGTAGGAATATACACTATCTAATTAATGACACAAAATCCTGAAAATAAGTATATTTATTTTACATCTGAGAAAACTGAGGCTCAGAGAGATCGAATGATCCCCCAGGGTCATAAAATGAGTAAATGTTGAGCTGAAACTGGATCCCATGACTAACTCAAAGCCCACACTTTATTTTTTTTATCATTTTTATGTGTGATACATAAGTTAATGTCTGTAAAATAAATTTTTGAGTGTGGAAAAGTCGTGTTTGATTTGTCTTTATGACTTGTAAAGATTAAAGACATTCTTTGAAGAAAAGTTGCTCAAATGACCACCTATAGCTGGATCTGAGGTTTCTCCTCTATGGACGTATCTCTTCTTTGACCTCCAGTTAGAAGTATATCCATTATATTGAGGTGAGGATGCTCCCAGACTCTCTTGGTAGACAGAGCTAGGGGATGTATGTATGTATGTATTATACACATGCACAAATATTCCATACCATATTCATTTTATTATCCATCTCTCTCTCGCTATATATATATATACATATATATACATAAATATATATTCTCATCAATTCCTCTAATTTATCTGATATTTTTCCCTTTCTACTTAGTAATTCCCTTCCCTGATCATGAGAAAGCTGATTCCCATTTTCCTCAGTATATTTACTTCGGGAATCCACCCCTCTGTGTTAATCTGTCTTCTGTTACTGATGCCCCACGATGCGCAGGTCTTTCTCACCTTGCCAGCACTCTGGCACCATGTTGCTCCAGCCCCAGCCCCACCACAGGTACCTACCTCGTGTGGTCCGACTAATTGTTTTTGGACTGAATGATTCAGAAGACAAAGAAGGAAAGAAGGCCAGCAAATGTCTCCACTTAACTTTTTGAACATCTGGGACACAGTGGTAATACCCATTTTCATGTCCTCGTCTGCTGATTCTAGCATCTACGTCAGTCCTCCATCAGTTTTGATTGATTTATCTCTGTATTATGGGGTCATATTTTCCTTCTCCTTTGTATGATTGGTAATTTTTTTAATTGAATGTCAGACATCATAAATTTTACTTTATTATGTGCCAGATATTTCTGTATTACTGTAAACATTCTTGACCTTTGTTCTGGAATGTAGTTAGGTTGTTGGACACAGTTTGATCCTTTTCAGGTCTTTTTTTTTTTTGAAGTTTATTTATTTATTTATTTGAGAGAGAGAAAGAGCGAGAGAGAGAGAGAGAGCACGAGTGGGGTGAGGGGCAGAGGGAGAAGCAGGCTCCTCACTGAGCAGGGAGCCTGACTGGGCGCTCGATCTCAGGACCCTGAGATCATGACATGAGCGAACGGCAGATGCTTAACTGAACCACCCACACGTCCTCAGGTCTTCCTTTTATGATTCATTAGGGGGGTCTGGACCACTCAGTCTAGAGCTAATTGTTCCCCACTACTGAGGCCAAGCCCTTCCGATTACCCCATGCCTGTGACTCAGCAGGCTTCTGCTCTGGCTGTGGAAACAGAGTCCTGCTCCTGTGTGAGCACCGGGCACTGTTGCCATTCATCTTTACGGTTGGTTCTTTCCCTGCCCTCAGACAGTTTCCTCGTCCTCATGGGCTGCTCAGCAGTAGTCAGCTAAAGACTCAGGGAGGACGCTCTGCACATCCCTGGCCGTCTCTCTGTGTAGCTCTCTCCTCTTTGGTAACTCTTGGCACCTCCACCCGACCTGGGGGATCTCCTGGGCTCTCGCAGTTGCCCTCCCCCTTGCCCTGCCTGGGAACTCTCTCAAGGCAGTGACCTGAGGCAATCGAGGCCCTCCCTGGTTTTTTCCCCACTCTCACAGGGATGGCTGCCTGGTGTCTAATGTCCAGTGTCCTGAAAACCACTGTTTCTAGTATTTTGTCTGTTTTGGTTGCTGCTCTCATTTCAGGCAGAAAGGTAAATCTCACCCCTGTTATTCCACGGTGGGGGGAAATAGTAATAGCAGTGCATATTTCAGAGGAGAAACATGGGTTTAGTCCTTAAACTCTCAACCTTCAATATGTTTCTCAATTCAGATTCAATGCCAACAACTGGTAGGTGAAAGGTCCCCTAAGGTTTCAAAGCTATGAGATTAAGAAATGATCCTAAGAGATAAGAAAAGAATCTTGGGTCTTGGCTAAAAAGCAGTGGTTAGGAATACTTCTGACTGTTTCTGAAAATCAGTTAAACTTAATTTTTAAAAATGCTTAGTGATCCTTACTGAATGTCCACAATATACCTACAATTATGTTCAAGCATTTGGGGAGTACACAGTCCTACCCTTGAAGAACTTGCAGCTTCTCAGGGCAAAAAAAATATACATATGTAAAATGAAATTGCAGGGCATGTTGGGATGACTAATCGCATATTCATGTTGGGATGACTAAGACAATGAGCGATAAAATGCCACGTGCTGGAATTTATCTTCTTCCTAATAATGGACATTTTTAGAGTGTTCTTGGACTCTTTTTTTTAATCCAGGACAACTATAAAAACACTTCCTCTCAAATAGATGAACATTCTCATCTTGTCTGGTTCATTTGCCAAGAACAAAAAATTTACATGCTGTGGCGGATGCAGTAGACTGAATCTCTCAATGCTTATTTCGACCTCCTTCCCGGGAGCCTCGTTGTATTGCAAAAAGAGAAAGGCTAACATGGCACTCCCCAGACTCCCTTGCAGCTTGGGGTCTGGTGTGATTTGGGTTCCATCAATCAGACGCCTTCATGCGAGAACTGAATCTGAAACGGCGTTAAAGAGGCAGAGGCATTGGTTTTGCGAGTCAGGATCCACACTAGCAGCGGTGGGCGTGGCTTTGGAGCCGACTTCCAGGGGTGGTGCTGATCCACAGATCAAAGCTGAGCCTGCTGGGCCTGGAAATAATACGACAGCAGCTTCCTGAACTGACTGAAGCTAAGATTATGCTATTTTGAAGGAGTGGTTCTCAACCAGGGGCTATTCTGTGCCCAAGGGCCATTTAATAAAGTCTGGAGACATTTCTGATTGTCGGGACAGACGGCGTCCATCAGCTTCCAAGCGGGCAGAAGCCAGGGATGCTGTTTGACATTGTGCAATGCTCAGGACAGCCCCCTCGACAAAGATTTATCCTGCCCCAAATGTCAACAATGTCTGTCCTAGAGCCTGAGTTCTGGATGGCAGTGTCCCGATTCCCAAAGCTCTTGATCAAGGCAAAGTCACTGTTCCCTCAGAGGATTAACTCTGGTTTCGTGCTTTTACGCTTCCGGCTGAATTTGTTCCCAAGCCATAAGTTTTGTTTCTTCACTTTCTTCTGGGATCTTTTTCTTCTGTGCAACCTCCTCTTCTGGTTTAGGAACAATCTGCTCTTTTTCAGTCAGGATCATCTCCATGTGGCAGGAGGAGCTCAAGTGTTAATCCACAACCAGGAGCTCTGTAAACCCAGCAGCGCATCCTGGGGCCTTGTTCACCTGGATGAACCCAATGGCCAGAGAATCTACATCCAAATCCTTACGTTCAGTGTTACTCTCTGCATTTTTATGTATGTGGAACAAAAATTCAGCATTTTTTTTGGGCCACCGACTCCGTGTCCAGTCCCACTGTTTGGCCTCGGCACACTTACCAGCCTCACCACTGTAACCATGGAATGGCTCACATGTCTTCTGTAAAGTGATGTCTTTCAGAGATATGGGGACTTTGCACATATGCATATCCCTGATGGCCTGGGCAGTTTCACGGGTGTTCTTGAAGTCAACACGAAGATTTGAACCTCTTGATTTGCACAATTTTGTGGGGGTTTCCGGGTTAAGTGAGCAGTGAAGCATTTTCAGACATCATCTCAGCTTGCTTTTTGGGGAAAAACAGAGGGTCATTCTACGGAGTCATTCTGAGAATTATCCCCAAAGTCCAACCTAAAGCCTACTTTTCCAACCTCTCAAACAATCTTGTAAGCACTTAATTCCTTGAATTAAATTCCCTTCCTGCCTAAGATACCCAGAGCAGTTTCCAATGTGCTATATTGAACCATGGCGCATATGCTATTGCATGAACTGATCCCCACATGATAATGTATGTAATGCATAAAATGTAATATCGTTACATTGTTATATTGTTATATAGACTCTGATCTAGAGCAGGTAGAGCAGATGTTTGGGCTCAAATTCTGGCTCTGTGGCAAAGTTGGTTAACTTCATCTATAAGTTGTCAATGGGTAATAGTCCTTCTGTCACGGGGATGCTGTGCAGATTGAAGTAAGAAATATATGTACAGCAGTTAAATAATGCTTATGCATAGTAAGGTTATTTCAGTGTTTGTTAAATAAAAGCGAAGGCAGAAGTTCAGATGGATGGCATGAGAACTGTGAAATGACGGAAGACATTTCTGAGGTGGGTGCAGGAGGGGCAATGCTGGATGACAGCAAGGAAATTGGCTCGATGGTTGTGTCGGCTGTGTGCTGAGGACCAGTGGCACGAACTGTGAGCAGTAAGGTGAGGGCATGAGTGGAGAGTCTTGAAGATCTTCCTAAACAGGCTGGGCTTTCACCTGTAAAACTTTGGGACCTTACTGAAGGCTGTTTGACAGGAGACGTGGAGAAAGTGATGTTTGGGAAGAGCATTCTGTGGGTGACTTTTTTGGTTGCCATTCTACACTTTTATGCCAACCTGACACACCCATCAACCACTTGCCAACTGGCCCATAAAAGGACACTTTAAACACCTCACAAATATTCATGGTGACTGTCTTGCCTTTCTCTGCTCTGAAATTCCTGTCCTGCCCTAGACAGCTTCAGGGGTCCCTACAGTTGGTGAGGGAAGTTTGGAAGGTGATTAATAAATGTTGGTCTTAAAAAAATCATATTATTCTACAAAGTTCTATTTTAGTTTAAAAAGCATTGGTGTCCCTTGACTGATTTCTTTTCTTTTTTTAAGTGTCTCAGCTATATCTTTATAGGTCCTGGATGCTCCCTGGTCACTGGTGGTCTTTTAAACATTCATTAGTGTCCTTAGACAATATCTTCCACTGTCACCCATCTGGTGTCACGTCCATAACAATAGGCACTCCAGATGATGCACTAACCATGAGCTGTGGTTTCTTTCTTACTGATGGGAAAAGGAGTATCTTGGGCTTAATTAAAAATGGGATCATTTTAAATTTCTCTTTTTTTTAAAGATTTTATTTATTTATTTGAGAGAGAGAGAGAGAGAGAATGAGAGACAGAGAGCAAGAGAGGGAAGAGGGTCAGAGGGAGAAGCAGACCCCCTGCCGAGCAGGGAGCCCGATGCGGGACTCGATCCCGGGACTCTAGGATCATGACCTGAGCCGAAGGCAGTCGCTTAACCAACTGAGCCACCCAGGCGCCCCTCATTTTAAATTTCTGTTACCTATATGAACTGGTCAGTGGCATTTGGAAACGAGGATGCTAGAAATATCTAGAAAATAAACAACAGAGTTCTTTGTAAGTGGATAGGAGGGAAGGAAAAGTCAAGGACAACTCTGGGATTTCTGGCCTGGGTGGCTGGATTGATGACATCATTGATTGAGACAAGGAAAAAGGAGCAGCAGTTGGGGCCAGTGACATAATTTACAGGGCTCATGGCAAAATGAAATTGCAGGGCCCCTAAATGTCAAAATGTCAAAATTTTAATTTATATTTAAAAACCCAGGGAATAGAATTATGGACTTAAAGTACAAGCTTACAATACTCTGCATAAAAATTGAATAATGTGTGTGTAAACTGTAATGCCAAGAATCAATAATGCCATAGGCAGGTCTGAGACTCGAGGTGGTGGTCCACTTCTGAGCCACCTACCAGGCTATGTGTCAGTGGACTTGCTACCCTGTCCTGTGTTGGCCCAAATAGACTTCGTAATGGTAAGACTAGCAGTGACCTTCAGTTTATTTTTTTCTCCTTTTTGTTTAATCATTTTAAGGACTTTCCTTCTTAGGTATGTGATTGTTGTCATCTTGACCCAATGCCCTACTCGAATGTTATCATTTCAAGAACATAAACAGACATAACTTTCAACCTAGTGTCTTAGTGTCAAAATGCAGGAAAACTCTTTTTCCTTTCTTTCATTCTCTCAACTTGTCACGGTGAGCTTTGTTTCCCATGTAACGTCACACTCTCTCAAGGACAGGGACACGCACAGGGTGGGTGCAGGCCCTCACAGACTCCTGGGGCCCTTACCTCAAGACGGAGCACAGAGCTGCCGAGTTAGGCCTCCTGCCAACCATGGGCAGACGCCCCCAGAACTCAAGCCAGGCATCTCCCTTTTTCATGAGGCCTCAGTCCCAACCCCCAGCAGATGGGTGACCCCCAAGAATATTGTTACTTCCATGCCAGGATGCACTAGCTACCTGGACAGGGATGGGCAAGTGACTTGCCTGCCAAGTTGCCCCCTGATTGTGCCACAGCACTGCCAACCTGGGGCGGCGACAGCCATTGCCATGTCCCGTCCCAAGATACCACAGTGTCCACATGTCCGATCCTCCCTGCATCCGGGCCAAGGATCCCACCAGTGGGGACAGAAGGTGGCAGCAGTCCCAGGAGATGGAGAAGAAAGGCCATGGGTGCTAAGGGCAGGAGCAAGAGTCTGAGAAGCTACCCCAGGGGTGCAGGGAGGTAGCATGAGGCAGGATGGAGTATGAGCCAACCTGTGTGCTCCACTGTCTCATAGGACTCCACTTATAAAGCACACATTCAGGGGTGCCTGGATGGTGCAGTTGGTTAAGTGTCAGACTCTTGGTCTTCAACTCAGCTTGTGATCTCAGCGTCATGATCTCAGGGTTGCGAGATTGAGCCCTGTGTCCGGCTCGTGCTCAGTGTGGAGTCTGCTTCAGATTCTCTCTCCCTCTCCCTCTGTCCCCCAATGCATGCTCTCTCTCTCTCTAAAATAAATAAATAAATAAATCTTAAAAAAACCCCATAAGATAAAAAATAAAGTTATTAAAAATTTCAAAACAACTAATGCAGAGCATTCAACTCCAAGCGCAAGGCCCTTCTGAGTTTGAGGCCCTGTGGGACAGTACTAGTTGCAGATCTGTTGTTATGGACTCAGTGTTTTGTTCACCCTCCCTGCCCCATCATTTACTGAAGCTCTAACCCCCAATGTGACTGTATTTGGAGATAGGGAGTTTAGGATATAATTAAGGTTAAGTGAGGTCATAAGGGTGGGGCCCGAATCCGGGCCTTATAAGAAGAAAACACTGAGAGGCTGAGGAAAGGTCATGTGAGCACGCAGTGAGAAGGCAGCCATCTGTCAGCCAGGTAGAGAGCTCACCAGAACCCAGCGCTTGGCACCCTGATCTCAGACTTCGAGCCTCCAGAACTGTGAGAAAATAAATTTCTGTTGTTTAAGCCACTCAGTCTGTGGCATTTTGTTAGGGCAGTCTGGGCTAATATACCTGCGAAGTCAGACCTGGGAGCAGGTTGTTTGAGAAAGATCGTGAATTCCATTATGGACCTGTTGAGTTCTAAGGGACCCAAGTGATACTCGACTGGCAATTTCTCGTTTATGCACTTACAGATGCAGCAGCCACGAGCAAGTCTAGAAATGCCAGTTTGGGAGTCACTAATACATAAACAGCAATTAGACCCATGGGTGTGGATGAGATCACCCAGATACAGCATTTAGGGTGAGAAGAGGGTGAAGTTAAAACCGAGGTGGGTGTGCCAACATTTAGAAGGTGGCCAGAGGTGGGCAGATCACAGAGAAGGAAAATCAGAAAAAAAGGAAGGAAAGCCAAGAGTAGAGTATGGTATTTTGGAAGTAAAAGAAAGGTTAGAAGTTGGTCAGCTTGTCAAATGCTATTAAAAATTCCACTAAGAAGAAGATTGGAAAGTGTCTGGTGGATCTTGCCACAAGGAGGTCTCTGGGAGCAACTGGATTTGAGGATTGAAATGTGAAGCCAAACCGGGAGTTGAGGATGAGAGGCAATGCACAGAAGACGGGTCAAACTGGCTGTATCCGACCCACCCGAGGAGCTTGGAACAGATTCCTCGCCTCTTTATCAGATTATGATGTGGTAGATCAGGGCTGGGACCTAAGAATCTATATTTTTTAAGGACTCTAGATGACTCTGATGCCCTGCCAGATTTGGGAACTACTGATGGGATGCAAATAACGTGACTTGCATTTGCATAGACCGGGGTTCCAATCCTGATTATGTCACGTTTTAGTTGCTTAAGCCAGAAAAAACACATCTTTTTAAGTCTCAGGTATATCATTCATAAAAAATGGGAGTGCTAGTCCTATTTTGTGGCAGCCAGTGCTATTTAGCAGTAAATATAATGAATGTAAACTATTCTCTTAAGGAATAGTTTGGCTTTGAGGGGCCGGAGAAAGGGTCCATAGCCACAGGTGTACTAAGGGTCAAAGAGGGATAGTGTTTTATTTTGTCTTGACTTTTTGTAAGGTGACTGAGTTTGAGCATTTCTGTAAGTTGAGAGGCAAGAGACGGAGGTGGGGGTGTGATGAGCCCAGATCTCTGAATTGATGAGATGAATTGTCTCCAAATCACAGATGAAAGGATCAGTTTCTTTTTTTTTTTTTTAAGAATTTATTTATTTATTTGACACAGAGAGAGACACAGCGAGAGAGGGAACACAAGCAGGGGGAGTGGGAGAGGGAGAAGCAGGCTTCCCGCTGAGCAGGGAGCCCGACGTGGGGCTTGATCCCAGGACCCTGGGATCATGACCTGAACCGAAGGCAGTTGCTTAGCCGACTGAGCCACCCAGGCGCCCCAGAAGGAGCAGTTTCTGAAGGGGGAATAAACTCCATGGAAAGAAGTCAGTTGGTATGGGGGTAGGAAATTTGGGGGTTTCACTCTTAATAATCCCAATTTCCTCTATAGAGTGGGAGGCAATATCATATGCTGAGAGGGATAGAGTTCTTGAGAAGAGGTACAGGTTTAGAAAGAATATGGCAGAAGTTTGAGGAACAGGAGAGCTAGATGATAGATAAATAGAAGGTTTCCAAAATATATAAAGAACTTTTACAACTCAACACCAAAAAACCCAAATAATCCAATTAAAAATGGCCAGAGAACCAGAATAGATATTTCTCCAGAGAAGACATACAGATGGCCAACACACACATGAAAAGATGCTCAACATCATTACTCATTAGGGGAATGCAAATTAAAACCACAATGACATACCACCTCACACCAGTCAGAATGGCTAAAATTAACAAGTCAGGAAATGACAGATATTGACAGGGATGTGGGGAAAGGGGAACCGTCCTACACTGTTGGTGGGAATGCAAGCTGGTGCAGCCACTGGGGAAAGTAGTATGGAGGTTCCTCAAAAAATTAAAAATAGAATTACCATATAAGCCAGTAATTACATTACTGAGTATTTATCCAAAGAAAACAAAAACACTAATTCAAAAACATATGTGCCCCCCCTATGTTTATTGCAGCATTATTTGCAACAACCAAGATATGGAAACAACCCAGTATCCATCAGTTGATAAATGGATAAAGAAGATGTTGTATATGTATACAATGGAATATTGCTCAGCCATAAAAAAGAATGAAATCTTGCCATTTGCAACAACATGGATGGACCTAGAGAGTATAATGCTAAGTGAAATAAGTCAGAGAAAGATAAATACCATATAGTTTCACTCATGTGAAATTTAAGAACAAAACAAAGAATGAAGGAAAAAAAGGAGACCAAAAAACACTTTTTAAAAAAGATTTTATTTATTTTTTTAAAGATTTTATTTATCTATTTGAAAGAGAAAAAGAGAGAGAGAGAGCATAAGCAGGGGAGTGACAGGCAGAGGGGGAGGGAGAAGCAGGCTCTCCACTGAGCAGGGAGCCAGATGCGGGGCTCGAACAAAGGACCCTGGGATCAATACCTGAGCTGAAGGCGGACGCTTAACCGACTGAGCCACGCAGGCGCCCCAAGATTTTATTTATTTATCTGAGAGAGAGAGAGAGAGAGTGCAAGAGAGAGAGCATGAGTGGAGGGGAGGGGCCCAGGGAAAAGCAGACACCCCACCACTCCCTGATGAGTAGAGAGTCCAATGCGGGGCTTGATCCCAGGACCCTGGGATCATGACCTGATCCAAAGGCAGACACTTTAGCCGACTGAGTCACCCAAGCACTCCAAAAGAAGCCATACTCAAATACAGAGAACAAACTGGTGGTTGCCAGAGAGGAGGTAGTGGAGGGATGGGTGAAATAAGCGAAGGGGATTTATCTTGATGAGCACTGAGAAATGTACAGAAATGTTGAATCATTATATTACACACCTGAAACTAATATAACACTGTAAATTAATGATACCACATTAATTTTAAAAAAACTAAAAAAAAAAAGATACATGGAAGGATCAACAAAAATTGCCAGGTCTTAGCTTAGGGTGGAGACCACAGATTTCTTCTTTGCTTTCTCTCTGTAATATATGTGGCTTGTTTTGTTGGTCTCTATAATTGTTTAGAAATAATAGATTAGACTAGTGGCATTTGCTGAATAGTTAATCTGTACAGGCATTGTACTCAGAATTTTACATTATTATCTCATTTAATCTTAAAAAAACTCTGTGATGTGGGTATGTCCCATCCATTAACCCCACTCTATAGATGATGAACAGAGACTTAAAGAGGTTTAACTAAGTGCCAATGTTGCTCCGCTAATTAATTGCAGAGTAGGGTACACAACCCTAGTTTGGGCAGATTCTAGAGCTTCTGTTCTTAACGGTGGCACACCATGCATTAATTAGAATTAGGTTCTGGTAGCATATACAACGGAATGATGAGCTGGGGGAAGGAATTGGACAGATCTATCCAGTGTGGAAATCTGTCATTATTAACTGTATTACCCAATCTATTTACATTTATTATTACTGATATCTTCGGATTTCTTTCTTTATCTGGAAAAAAATAAATCAGGTTAAAAAGTCTATTTTTTACTTTTTACTGGTTTTATTTTTTTTAAAGATTATTTATTTATTTGAGATAGAGAGAGCATAAGTGGGGTGAGGAGCAAAGGGAGAAGCAGACTCCCCACTGAGCAGGGAGCTGGATGTGGGGCTTGATCCTGGGGCTCCGAAGGTGGACACTTAACAGACTGAGCCACCCAGGTGCCCCTCTTTGCTGGTTTTAAAGATACGAATTAAAATTCTTTTCTTATAGTTGTTAGTTACCCTTGTAATATTAACTTGCCTACCTACCTTTTAAAAATCTAATGATAGGGGCACTTGGCTAGCTCAGTCAGTGGAGTGTGTGACTCCAGATCTCGGGATTGTAAGGTTGAGCCCCATGTTGGGTGTAGAGATTTCTTAAAAATAAAATCTTAAAAAAAAAAATAAATAATTTTAAAAATCTAAAGATAATTAATATCTTTACTTCAAATAATATTTTAACTCTAGTAACTCAGGCTTACATTATTACCATGGGCCAACCACTTTTTTCTACCTTGCTGGGTTTTACTAACCCCATACATCAAACATCATTATCACTGTTTTGTAGCCAACCAGGGTTTGTTTAGAATTACCCACATCTCAGATCTTCTTTCTAGCACTGTTTTTGTTTTTTTGTGAGACATATCCTTTGGAAATTCCTTTAGTGCAAGATAAATTTCTTTTTACTTATTCTTCTTGGAATTTACTGGAATTCCTAAATATGTGGATTACTGCCTTTCATCAGTTACAAAAAATCCTCAGCCACTGTTACTTTGAATGTTGGCTCTCCCCCCTTTCCATTATCTCCTTCTAGAACTCTGTTAGGACAGATGGCAATGTCTCACTTCACTAACACGTATCTTAATTAGCCTTTCATAGTCTCTATCATTTTTGTTCCTGGGCTGCATTCTTTGAAATTCCTTCAGATTTATTCTCTAGGTCAGTATTTAAATTTTGTCCATTATGCTGCTTAACTTTTCAGATTTTTTCCTGGATATTTTATTATGATAATTTTCAAAATACAGGTAAGTTGAATTTTACACTAAACTCCCATATACTTACCCCAGTTGCATATTCTACAATTAACATTTTGCTATACTTACTTTCTCACATATCTATCCCATCTACTCTATGTATCCATCAATCCAACTTTTTATGTGTGTATCAAAGTTGCGGCATCAATAAATTTACCCCAAATTCTTCCATTTAGTTTTTATTTTTGATTTTTTTTCCATTTCTCAAAGGTCTATTTGTTCCTTGTTCATATCTATCTGGTCATTTCTGATGTTTCCTTGTTTATCACTTACCTTTCCATGTCCTTCTTTTACTTCTCAAACATATTAGACCTATTTACTTTATAGTCTGTAAGGCCATATTTTAACAATTAAAAATACAGAATGCCTAGTTAAATTTGAATTTCAGGCAAACAACACATTTTTAGTGTAAGTATGTCCCAAATAGTGCATGGGATATATTTATACTTAAAATTTACTTATTACTTATCTGAGGTTCAAATTTAATTGGGTGCCCCTGTATTTTATCTGGCCATCATCTGATAATTCCCATATCTGAAGTCTTTATAGGACTGGCTCATTTGTTTTGCTGAATCTTACCCATGATGGCTTGTTTCCTTGTGTGTTTTGTGATTTGGGGTTGTTCACTCATCTTTGAGTTTCATGGTCAGATTTCCTCTAGGCTTTAGTTGAGGGTACATTCCTTCTTGCTTCTGCCAGGTGTCTGGGACACTATAGATCTGGTGTACTTTAAACTAAAAATTTCAGCTGAAGGCTTTCTAGACCATGCAAAGAGTGAAAATTTGGGCCAGGCAGCCTCAAAAAAAAAAAAAAAAAAAAGCTAGTAGCCACAAAATGTCAATGGAGTGTTTTTCTTTCTTTTTAAAAAACTTCTGTACAAAGAAAATGTGGAAACAATTTTGGTTGTTGTCTGCCTTTTCTAATTGTATTCTCCTAGCTCAAAGTCTTACTGTTGCTGAGTCATGGGCCTTATATTTTTGGGTGTGAGGAACTTACCATCCCGCACAGACCCAGTGCTTCATACCAGGTGCCCCAGGGCAGAGGTTTTGAGTTATTATGCAGTATCTTCAGTGTTTCGTTTGTTCATTCCTTCCTTCCACGGACTTCTGTGCTGGTTTGTTCCTGGCATCAAAGGATTCCACCTGAATTCTTCAGAGGCATCCATTTATTTAAATGAGTGATTTTAATTGGTTGGCTTTTTAGATGTTTTGTAGACTCTCCAGTTAGAGTTATTGCTAGAAACCTGTGTTCTGTAGTCAGCAAACCGTTTTTGGATTTTATAAAGAGTTGCCTCAGGTGTTGTTAAATATGGAGATCTAAACCAGGCAGACCCTATCTGATTATAACGTGTGTAAAACCAAATAAGCAGAATTCCATCTTATTTTAGAAGCCAATCTTTTTCTAGGTATGCCACATGATATAAAAGTAAATCAGTTAAAGTGGCCACATTAAAACAAACAAACAAACAGTGCAACTGGAATGGCCAGCTTCACCAGTTCAGTGCACAAATAACCTCATATTCCTTTAATGGAAAGTAACCCACCTTATTGGAGGGAGAGCTCGAGCCACTGATTGTGATCAGTGATCCCCATTTCCCATTATTGTGGAGCCCACCCTCCATGCCTGGGGCTCCCTGGGTATAGGCGCTTCATTTCATATTCACACACTCTGCCTTAATTTCTCAAACTTCTCCACGGAGCCTGGATGGCTGGGTCAGAAGGAGTGTCCAGCCTCCCACCCTGTGACAGTGTTCCTGGTTACCCTGCCACCCTGATAATCTAGCCTGGGTTTTGGTTTAGATTCTCCTTCCCTCTAATAAGGGGGGATACCACGTGCCTGGGGACACGTGGTATCTCTTCCTGATGGAGGATGTCAGACAGGCCTGACTCAATACAGCTGAAATATCCTGACATTGTAGCTCAGGAGGGGAGAAATGAAGGTCTCAATTCTAGAATGCCCTGGAGGAATCTTGGTCTTTCTGCAAAATTTCCTTTCCCTTTGGCATCATAGTAAGGAATATTGGGAGGGGTAGTCTTTGTCAATTTGTTAACAAATGCCCATGCTGTATACTTATCCTGGGGCATTAAATGCTTAATTAAGAAGTTGCATGCAGGGGTGCTCAGTCAGTTAGGCAACCCACTCTTGATTTCAGCTCAGATCATGATCTCAGGTTTGTGAGACTGAGCCCCGTGTAGGGCTCTGCACTCAGTGTGGAGTCTGCTTGGGAATTTTTTCCCTCTTTTTCTTCCTCCCCTTTTACCCTTCCCCAAGTTCCTGTGTTCTCTCTCTCTCTCAAATAAATTAATTAAACCTTTAAAAAAAAAGAAAGAAAAAGAAAACGCATGCAAATGATTTGCTTTAGAAAAAAAATTGCTCCCAAGATGAGGTGCCTTATGATCTCCAATACTAGACATCAAAGCAGATTGAACCTTTTAATTATTAGCTTATGCCTTAAAAGAAAGTACAGTTTGGGGCACCTGCCTGACTCAGTCAGTAGAGAGCATGTGGCTCTTGATCTCTGGGTCATGAGTTTGAGCCCCACTTTGGGTGTAGAGATCACTTAAAAATAAAATCTTTTTAAAAATATACAAGTGTTTACCTCACCAGAAAACCTCTACAGAAGAGTGTATAGTTTCCCCACAGATGGATTATTCACTGCAAGGAGAAGACTAGTAACTCTACAGTAGTAAAACCAGGCAATAACTAGACTAGGTGATCAGACTTGACTTCACAAACTAAACATGTTTTTTAAATAAGAAAGTTCTTGAATCAATACCTTTATCTTCCAACTTAAGAAATTAGAAAAAGGAGGGGCGCAGGGGTAGCTCACTTGTTAAGAGTCTGCCTTTGGCTCAGGTCATGATCCCAGGGTCCTGGGATCAAGCCCCACATCCTCAGTAGGGAGTCTGCTTCTCCCTCTTCCTCTGCCCCTTCCCTCGCCCCTTCCCCTGCTTGTGCAAGCTCTCTCTCAAATAAATAAATAAAAATCTTTCAAAATAATAATAATAATAAAGAAATTAGAAAAAGGAGAGAAAACCCAAGGCAAACAGGAGGGGGGAAATAACAAAGATTTCAGTGGAAATAAATGAAATAAAGAATGGAAAACAGTAGAGGAAATCAACCAGACCAAAGTTTGGATCTTAAAACAGATAAACCAAAGTGATAAACTTTTAGCTAGAATGAAGAATGCAAAAGAGAGAAAACTCAAATTCCTAAAATGAGAAATGAAAAAGGGGATAACCAACTTCACAGGGAAAAAGAATTAAAAGGGAATAAGATGAACAACTGTGTGTATCTAAATTAGGTAACTACATGAAATGGACAAACTCCTAGAAAGACAAAAAGCACCAAAACTGGCTCAAGAAAAAACAGAAAATCTGAAAATACCTACAAGAGGTTAAAGGATTGAGTTAGTAATTTAAAAACTTCCCACAGGGATAGGGAGCGATCTCCGAGCGAGGCAGCAAGATGGACGCGGGATTCTTCCGCGGAACAAGTGCAGAACAGGATAATCGGTTCAGCAACAAACAGAAGAAGCTACTGAAGCAGCTGAAATTTGCAGAATGCCTAGAAAAAAAGGTGGATATGAGCAAAGTAAATTTGGAGGTTATAAAGCCTTGGATAACAAAACGAGTAACGGAAATCCTTGGGTTTGAAGATGATGTTGTGATTGAGTTTATATTCAACCAGCTGGAAGTGAAGAATCCACACTCCAAAATGATGCAAATCAACCTGACTGGGTTTTTGAATGGAAAAAATGCTAGAGAATTTATGGGAGAACTGTGGCCCCTGCTCTTAAGTGCACAAGAAAACATCGCTGGAATCCCTTCCGCTTTTCTAGAACTGAAGAAAGAAGAAATAAAACAGAGACAAATTGAACAAGAAAAGTTGGCATCTATGAAAAAGCAAGATGAAGACAAGGATAAGAGGGATAAGGAAGAAAAAGAAAGCAGCAGAGAAAAAAGGGAAAGGTCTCGAAGGCCAAGAAGATGCAAATCCAGATCTCCTTCCCCTAGAAGACGATCTTCCCCTGTCAGGAGAGAGAGAAAGCGCAGTCATTCTCGATCTCCCCGTCACAGAACCAAGAGCCGGAGTCTTTCCCCTGCTCCGGAAAAGAAGGAAAAACTCCAGAGCTCCCAGAACCATCAATGAAAGTAAAAAAACCTTCAGTACAAGAGGCCAGTTCTACTAGTGACATCCTGAAGGTTCCCAAACCTGAAACTGTATCAGAGCCTGAAGAACCTTCTCCAAAGAAAAATTCCAAAAAAGAAAAAGAGAAGGAGAAGACCCGACCAAGATCTCGGTCATGTACCAAATCAAGATCCCGGACACGGTCTCGCTCTCCTTCTCATACTCGACCTAGACGGCGTCATAGATCCTGATCAAGATCATACTCACCTAGAAGGAGGCCAAGTCCGAGAAGGCGGCCATCTCCTCGAAGAAGAACCCCACCAAGACGAATGCCGCCTCCACCCAGGCATAGAAGGAGTAGATCTCCAGTGAGACGAAGAAGGCGTTCGTTCATCAGCATCCTTGTCTGGAAGTATCTCATCATCCTCTTCGTCCCGTTCCCGGTCACCGCCAAAGAAGCCTCCTAAGAGGACATCCAGCCCCCCTCGAAAAACTCGTAGGTTATCTCCTTCAGCAAGTCCTCCCAGGCAAAGGCATAGGCCATCGCCTCCAGCAACTCCACCGCCAAAAACTCGTCATTCCCCAACACCCCAGCAGTCAAACTGTACGAGAAAAAGTCGTGTTTCTGTCTCTCCAGGGAGAACTTCAGGTAAAGTGACAAAACATAAAGGTACTGAGAAAAGAGAGTCCCCTTCACCAGCACCTAAGCCTAGAAAAGTAGAGTTATCTGAATTGGAAGAAGATAAAGGTGGCAAAATGGCTGCGGCAGATTCTGTGCAGCAGAGACGTCAGTACAGACGACAGAACCAGCAGTCCTCATCTGATTCTGGCTCCTCTTCTTCCTCAGAAGATGAGCGACCCAAGAGGTCCCATGTGAAGAATGGTGAGGTAGGCAGGCAGCGGAGACATTCCCCTTTCCGGAGTGCCTCTCCATCACCTCCAAAGCGCCAGAAAGAGACTTCCCTTCGGATACAAATGGGGAAGCAATGGGAATCGCCAGTGACTAAAAGTGGTAGACGGAGGAGGAGTCCCTCCCCACCATCTACCAGAAGGCGACGTTCTCCTTCTCCTGCCCCTCCTCTTCGCAGGCGCAGGTCCCCCACTCCGCCACCACGACTAAGGACTCCTTCTCCTCCCCCATGCCGGCGCTCACCTTCCCCAAGAAGATATTCTCCTCCAATACAGAGGAGATACTCTCCTTCTCCACCTCCAAAGAGAAGAACGGCTTCTCCCCCTCCCCCTCCTAAACGAAGGGCCTCACCATCTCCACCACCAAAGCGTCAGGTCTCCCATTCTCCACCTTTCAAACAAAGAAGCTCCCCAGTCACCAAAAGACATTCGCCTTCATTATCATCAAAGCATAGGAAAGGGTCTTCCCCTAGCCGGTCTACCCGGGAACCACAGTCACCACAACCAAACAAAAGGCATTCGCCCTCACCACGGCCTCGAGCTCCTCAAACCTCCTCAGGTCCTCCACCTGTTCGAAGAGGAGCATCATCATCACCCCAAAGAAGGCAGTCCCCTTCTCCAAGTACTAGGCCCATTAGGAGAGTCTCCAGGACTCCGGAACCCAAAAAGTCAAAAAAGGCTGCCTCACCAAGCACTCAGTCTATAAGGAGGGTCTCGTCCTCCCGATCTGTCTCAGGATCTCCTGAGCCAGCAGCTAAAAAACCCCCAGCACCTCAATCTCCTGTCCAGTCCCAGTCCCCCTCTACCAACTGGTCACCAGCCGTACTGGTCAAAAAGGCTAAAAGCCCAACCCCAAGCCCATCTCCAGCGAGGAACTCAGACCCAGAAGGAGGTGGAAAGAAAAAGAAGAAAAAGAAGGACAAGAAACACAAAAAGGATAAGAAGCACAAGAAGCACAAAAAACACAAGAAGGAAAAGGCCATGGCGGCAGCCGCCGCAGCAGCCGTCACCCCAGCGGCCCCCGCTGCCCCCACGACCACATCGGCACAGGAGGAACCAGAGACAGAGCCCGAGCCTAAGAAGGAGACAGAAAGCGAGCCGAAGACAACCTCGACGACTTAGAAAAGCACCTGCGCGAAAAGGCGCTGAGGTCGATGCGGAAGGCTCAAGTGTCCCCACAGTCTTAGGCAGGAATGTGTGTCACAATGTACATTTTATTTGCTTTGTACACAATTCAATTTCAAAATTGCTAAAATGTGTTTAAGCTTTAGACTATAACATTTGCTGTAATAATTGCTAGGTTGAAGTTCACCATGTAAAAAAAAGGGGGGCATGGATTTACATTGCAAAAGGTGTCCACAGTGTATTAGTGACATTCTTTCATTGACAGCTGACATAAATTCATTTAGACTGAAATATTTTAAGCCAAAAAAAGTCCCCTTTTTAAAAAAGGGGGTTTCAATATTGTTGGCATTCTTATGGTTTCTTTAAAGGCCTTGGCTATTCCCAGAGGTTTTCTTTCTTTTCATTTTTTTAAAAATTTTTTCTCATTTGAGTCTTAGCACCCATTTAAGTTATGATGCTTCCAACCTTGTATCATTTGCAAGCTTGCCCAGAAATAAGACCACTGTTGAACTCCCACAAAAGTATAAGTGAATATTTTAATGCCACAATTTTTCCTGTTGCCTGTGGAGTCTCTGCTGAAATGAATCAAGATTCGAGCTCTAGGACGAGATGGAAAATGAAAGCATGTTGTTTGCCAGGACACTTTGGGTTTATATTGATGTGTAACAAGTTGATTTGGAACACTGGAATTTCATTCTATTCTGTTGTGTTTTTTTTTGTAAAGGCAATTAACTAGTCCCAGGAAGGATCCTTCAGTTATATAAAAGTTTGTTTTATGAAATGTCATGGCTCCATTCATAATTTTGTCTTGTTCTTCCAATTGGTATATACAACCTTCAGAGCTCTCGTATTTGGAAGGCTGGAAGGGCCCAGACTTTGAAATAGTGTCTTTGTTTTCACTGTTTTTGTTTTTTGTTTGTTTGTTTGTTTTTAAACTAAAGCTATATAAAGCTTGTGGATTAAACAGAATAAATTTCTAAATTTAAAAAAAAAATAAAAAATAAAATAAAAACTTCCCACAAAGAAAAACCCAGGCCCAGATGACTACATTGGTGAATTCTACCAAACATGTAAAGAATTATATCAATCCTTTACAAACTCTTTCCCTCCCCCCTGAGACCAGGAACAAGACAAGGATGTCTGCTTTCACCACATTTATTTTTTTTAGATTTTATTTATTTATTTGAGAGAGAGAGGAAGAGGGAGAGGGAGAAGCAGACTCCCCACTGAGCAGGGAGCCCAATGCGGGGCTCTATCCCAGGATCCTGGGACCATGACCTGAGCCAAAGGCAGATGCTTAACTGGTTGAGCCACTCAGGCGACCCCCCACATTTATTTAACATCGTACTGGAAGTTCTAACCGGGGCAATCAGACAAGAAAGAAATAAAAGGCATCCAGATTACAGAAGAGGTAAAAAAAAAAAAAGACATGATCTTGCATATAGAAAATCCTAAGGAATCAGAAACTATTAGAGCAATAAGTGAGTTCAGCAAGTTTGCAGGATACAAGATCAAAATATAAAAATTAATTGTATTTTTATACATCAGCAATGAACATGGCAAACATGAAATTAAGAAAGCAATTACATTTACAACAGCATCAAAAAGAATAAAACACTAGGTATAAATTTAACAAGAGAGGTGCAAGATGTATGCTGCTAATCATAAAATACTGTTGAAAGAAGTTTATTTTTTTAAAAGATTATTTATTTATTTATGTTAGAGAGAGAGAGATCTTATTTTAGAGAGAGCACGCAAGCTGGGGGATGAGCAGAGGGAGAAAAACAAGGCGACTCCATGCTGAGTGTGGGGCCCAATGTGGGGCTTGAGCTCATGTCCCTGAGATCATGACCTGAGCCAAAACCAAGCTGGACACTTAACTGACTGAGCTACCCAAGCACCCTGAAGTACTGTTGAAAGAAATTTAACAAAATCTCAGTAAATGAAAAGACTTCCCACTTTCACAGATGGAAAGACTTACTACTGTTAAGGTGGCAATACCTCCCAAATTGCTCTACAGATCCAACTCAATCCCTCTCAAAAATCCCAGCTGGCTTTTTTGCAGAAATTGGCAAACGGATCCTAAAATTCACATGGAAATCAAGAGACCCAGGAAGGCCAAAATCATCTTCAAAAAGAAGAATAAGGCTGGAAGACTCCTAATTTCCAACTTCAAAATGTATTACAAAACTTCAGTAGTCAAGATGGTATAGTACTGGTATGCAGGTAGGCATATAGATCTATTAAATAGAACTGAGAATCCAGAAATAAGCCCTGACATTGATGGTCGATTGAGGCTGGATGAAGATGGCAAAATAACTTAATGGAGAAAGAATAGTCTTTTCAACAAGTGTTGTTGGGAAAACTGCATATCCACATGCAAAAGAATGAAGCTGGACCGCTATTTCATACTACATACTCTATAACTCAATAACTCAAAGAACTCAAAATGACTGAAAACCTAAATGTAAAAGCTGAAACTATAAAACTCTTAGAATGAAACATAGGAGTAAATCTTCACAACCTTGGGTTCAGCAATGGTTTCTTCGAGACAACATCAAAGGCACAAGCAAAGAAAAAAATGAAAATTTAGATTACATGAGAATAAAAACTTTTGTGCTACAAACGATACCATAAAGAAAGTGAAAAGACTACTTGAAAGTTGCTAAAAGAGATCTTAAATGTTCTACACACACACACACACTCACACACACACACACAATAACTACATGAGGTAATGGCTAGGTTAACTAATCTTATTAAGGTAATCATTCCACAATATATACATGTATCAAACTATATTGTACACCTTAAACTTACACAGTGTTATATGTCACTTATATCTCAGTAAAGCTGGGCGGGGGGAGAAAGTGAAGAGACAATCCACAAAATGGGGGAAAATATTTGCTAATCATATTATCTGATAATGGACTTGTATCTAGAATACATAAAAAAGTCTTATAACTCAATAATGGAAAGGCACCCAATTTTAAAATGGGCAAAGGATTCAAATAGACATTTCTCCAAGGAAGACATACAAATGGCCCTTAAGTACAGGAAAAGACGCTCAACATCATTACTCATCAGGGAAATCCAAACCACAATAAGATTCTGCTTTACACCCACTAGGATGGTTATAATTTTAAAAATGGATAATAACAAGTTTTGGTGGGGAAATGGAGAAATTACCCTCATAGGTTGCTGGTGAGAGTGTAAAATGGTACAGCCACTTTGAAAAACATTTTGGCAGTTCCTAAAATATTTAAACATAGAGTTACCATACGACCCAAGAGAAATGAAAACATGTGTCCACATAAAAACTTGTACACACATGTTCTTAGAAGCATTATTCATAAGAGTCAAAAAGTGGAAACAATCCAAATGTCCATCAACTTATGAATGAATAAATAAAATGTGATATATACATACAATGGCATATTATTCAGCCATAAAAAGAAATCAAATACTGATACATGCTATGGCATGAATGAACCTTGAAAACATGCTAAGTGAAAGAAGCCAGTCACAAAAGATGACATATTGTATGATTCCATTTATATGAAATGTCAAGAATAAGCAAATCAATAGAGACAGAAAGTAGATTAGTAGCTATTTAAGGCTGATGATAAAACGGAGGCAGGTGGTGGGGGAGGAAAGGAGATGGGGAATCACAGCTAATGGGTAGGATTTTTTTAGGGGGAATGAAAATGTTCTAAAATTAGATTGTGGTGGTAATTGCACAACCCTGCGGATATAGTAAAAACCAATGAATTGTACACTTTAAATGGGTGAATTTTACAGTATGTGAATTATGTCTCAACAAAGTTGTTTTTTAAAAATTAATCACTGAGGGGCAAGTAGAAGTCACATAGATCCAGAGATGATCCCCTGAGTAGGATCCATCACTTTTGTGGTATTCTGGCTAGGGAGAAGTGACTGAAACCTAATCCTAAAAAAACAGGACAGAAAGTGTGGACCGTTCTGTATGATAATTTGTCTATATCCTTAAAAATTGTCAGTGTCATGAAGGACAAATGAAGGCTGAGACATTTACATGATTAGAGCTTAATAAGACCTACACTCTGTGATACTGAACTGGATTGGATCCTAGCCTAGAGGAAAAAATGCCCTAAAGAACATATTAACAAAATTGGAACTAGATTGCAGATTAAAATATCGAATCGAGGTTAAATTTCCAGAACTCCATAAATGCACTATGGTTAGGTAAGAAAGCATCTTTGTTATGTGGACAAAAACCTACAAGTAAGAGGCATGGTACATGCAATCTACTCTCCCACAGAGAGATTAGAAATCAACATAAAAGAATATATATGAAGCAAAGCAAAGGAGTGATGATCACAGAAGTCAGGAGACTAGTGGGGAAGGAAGGGATATAATTAGAGAAGGACTTGAGGGGGGCCTTGCAGGCAAGGGAGAGGGCAGGGGAGTACTGTTCTACGTTTTAGCCAGGGTGACAGAACACAAGTATTTATATTATTATTATTGTCCTTGAAAGTAAGCTCTTTCCTGGATTTGTTACATTTTACAGTTAAAAAATAATTTGAAAGGAATAAATCTAAATTCCTATACCAACAATCTAAAAGAAAGCCAAAATCAGAATAGTCTAATCAATCTATAAGATTATAGAGTATTTTCTAGGACTCGCTTCTGTTACTCAGTATTATGATTTTGATAAATTTTCCCTGTTAAAAACATCTTGTTAAGGTCTGCCTATTAAATTAAAAAAATTATTAATTCTGGATAGTGGGTAATAGATGAATAGTTAATAGTTGAATTCTCTACATTTCTGAGGCTTTTTTCTTATGATTTAAAATAAATTTAAAAGTGCATGCCTTGGGCACCTAGGTGGCTCAGTCGGTTAAGTGACTGACTCTTGATTTTGGCTCAGGTCATAATCTCAGGGTCGTGAGATCAAGCCCTGCATCTAGCTCCACACTCACCAGGGAGTCTGCTTGAGATTCTCTCTCCCTCTGCTCCTCCTCTCTCTCTCTCTCTCTAAAATAATAAGTAAATCAATCTTAAAAAAGAAAAAAAAATAAGGGGCACCTGGGTGGCTCAGTCATTAAGCATCTGCCTTCAGTTCAGGTCATGATCCCAGGGTCCTGGGATTGAGCCCTGCATTGGGCTCCCTGCTCCACAGGAAGCCTGCTTCTCCCTTTCCCAATCCCCCTGCTGTGTTCCCTCTCTCACTGTGTCTCTCTGTCAAACAAATAAATAAAATCTTTAAAAAATAAAATAAAATAAATAAAAATAAAATTCATGCCTGATTCTGCCTAAGAAAACATTTCCTAGGTTCATGGGTAAGTGTCATTTGTCAGAGAGTGCCAGGCTGACTGTTAGGGTTTTCTGGGGTTTTATACCTGACCAGTTTTATGACCTGGATCTACATCATGGATCATGCTTTGTGACCATGAGCCATCTACTTAAACATTCTTTTTTTTTTTTTATAAAATTTCCCTCTTTAAAGTAAGAAATGGAATTTACCCATTTTGTTCAGATATAATGTTCTTTCAGGGAAGTTACTAATACTGGAAATCACTATGAAAAGAATGCCATATGTCCTAGGTTTACCAACTTAAAGATGTACCATTTACTTAAAGCTTTAAGCTTTTTTTTTAAGTTTTTTTAAAAGAATTTATTTATTTATTTGAGACAGAGAGAGAGCATGAGCGGAGATAGGAGCAGAGGGAAAGGGAGAAGCAGACTACCCACCAAGTAGGGAGCCTGATGCAGGGCTCGATCCCAGGACGCTGGGATCATGACCTGAGCCAAAGGCAGACGCTTAACCCACTGAGTGACCCAGGTGCCCTAAAGATTTAAGATTTTTGAGGAAAAAGGAAAAAAAAGAAGGAAGGAAAGAAGGAAAGAAAGAAAGAAAGAAAGAAAGAAAGAAAGAAAGAAAGAAAGAA
>NW_027397079.1:38925140-38958904 GCF_003265705.2 Callorhinus ursinus | reverse complement strand
AAAGAAAGAAAGAAAGAAAGAAAGAAAGAAAGAAAGAAAGAAAGAAAAGAAGGAAGGAAGGAAGGTAGGAAGGAAGGAAGGAAAAGAAAGAAAGAAAGAAAGAAAGAAAGAAAGAAAGAAAGAAAGAAAGAAAGAAAGAAAGAAAGGAAGAAAGGAAAACCACCATGTTGAATTAACAAATCTTCCCAAAAGGTACATTATATTGTCAAGAAAATACAGTAATTACCCTCTTTCTGCCAGTATCATTTTGCCTTGGTCTGACTGCCTTCCAACATGCCAAAGGACTGATGAAGCCCTCTTCCTGAACATTACAGTTTCCTCATAGAGATCCTCAGTCTTAGTCCCTCCTAAAATTTGACTAAAATGAGAGTAGAAGGATGCTTTTTGAAAAGATGTAGCAATGATTGGAGAAAGGGATGGGAAAGGAGACCAAAACTGTGGCAGCTAGAGTGCAGGTGACCATGATACTGACTAGAAAGGCCTCGGGAAGCTGGACTCCCAAGCCTACAGTGGGGGCGGTCAGGAGCAGTTCAAATTATGTCTAAGAATCCCGAAAAATTGGCAGCACCAGATACCTCTGGAATTTGAGGGATAAGGGCATGGCTGAAATAAGGAAAGCTGGTAAAATGTGTTTGTGAAACAGTGAAATACCTAGATCCCCCTCCCCAACTCCATACCACTGGGCACCTGTTCCTCACTTACTGATAAGAGAAATTCAGGTTTATCCTCTAGAGAGAATAAAACAGAAACTCTCTAGATTGAGGGAGGCCAGGTACATTTGAGGGTATAGGCAACACATTAAAAAACAGGAGGATTCAAAGATACTATGAGAGAATATTTTTGTTCTTGGGAAATACACACTGAAGTACTAGGAGGTTAATGGGCATGACTATTCTCAGATGGTTCAGAAAAATAATAACGTATGTGTATGTGGGGGGGTAACAAAATGTTAAATGTGGCAAAATACTAATCATTTGTAAATCTGGATAAAATGTATATGGAAATTTTCAGTAGTATTCTGACAACTTTTATGTAAATTTGAAATTCAAAATAAAAAGTTTTTTACTTTGTTTTTGTTTTTTAAAGAGAGACAATGCAAAGAACACCAGGCCCTTTCTGCCTCCACCCATTGGCTATCGAAATGCCAGTAGCCAAACCTTTACCCTACAGAAAGGGAATTTGAATATCCCTCTCCAGGGAGTCTGAGCAGCTCAAGAGGAAAGATAAATGGAGCTCCATAAAGATATAGGGAGCCTTCTCTCCCCAACAGCCCACTGAGAATGTCTCTATGAAGCTGAAGGTCTGTGGGCCCCAACCACATGGTCAGATTTTGCAATCACCTTTTTAGTACTCCACACTTGGAGTGCCTGGGTGACTCAGTTGGTTGAGCATCTGTTTGACTCTTGGTTTTGGCTGAGTTCATGATCCCGAAGTTGTGGGATCGAGCCCCACATTGGACTCTGTGCTCAGTGCAGAGTGCGCTTCAGATTCTATCTCCCTCTCCCTCCTGCTCACTTTCTCTCTCTCTCCAATAAATTAAAAAAAAAAATCCTTAGGGACACCTGGGTGGCTCAGTCAGTTAAGCATCTGCCTTCAACTCAGGTCATGATCCCGGAGTCCTGGAATTGGGTCCCACATTGGGCTCCCTGCTCAGCAGGGAGCCTGCTTCCACCTCTCCCTCTGCCTCTCCCCCTGCTTGTACTCCCTCTGTCTCTCTCTCTCTCTCAAATGAATAAATAAAATCTGAAAAAAATTTTTTTTAATTAAAAAAAATCTTTAGTACTCCACACTTATTTATGAAGAGACAGCTAAAGAGGCAAGACAGATAGATACAAAAGGCAAACAGGAAAAACAGAGCCCAACTTAGAGAATCAGGGGGCAAGGAGAAAAAAACCTGGATGGGAGTGGGGAGGTTGGGTGAGGGGACTAACATTAACATCCTCAGAGAGATAAGATAGTGTTACATTCATAAAACAAGAAGGGCATGCTTTTTTTTTAAGATTTTATTATTTATTTGAGAGAGAGAGAGAGAGCACAAGTGCACAAGCAGGGGGAGCGACAGGCAGAGGGAGAAGCAGACTCCCCGTTGAGCAGTGAGCTGGATGCAGGACTTGATCCCAGACCCTGGGATCATGACCTCAGCCAAAGGCAGACACTTAACAACTGAGCCACCCAGGCATCCCGAAGGGGATGCTTTTAAAAGAAACAGTAGGGGAATAAAAAACAGCCCTTAGAAATTGAAAACATGTTAGTGAAAATGAAAAACTCAATAAAATATTGGAAAAATAAGTTTTGAAAATTTCCCAAAAAGTAGAGAAAAAAGACAAAGTGATAGAAAAGTAAAGAGAAAAGGTGAGAAAATAAGAGGATCTGTCCAGGGGGTCCCAAACCTAAATAATAGGAAGTCTAGAAAAAGAGAAAATGGAGAGATAGAAATCAGAAATTAAAATAATTTGAGATAATTTCTCAGAACTGAAGAACAAATTTTTCAATTAAAAGCCCCACTGGGTGAATTTCAGAAATTTGGAAACCTGAAATTTTCTGTCATCGGTAGGAGGTGAGGAGCAGTTGCCAATGGCGTAAGGTGAGGAGGGGTATGGAGTCTGGCAAAATCTATTAACAAGACTCATACTAAGACATATCACTGTGAAATTTCAGAACAATGGGATCAAAGAGAAAATTCTACAAGCTTCTAGAGACAGGAAACTAAGACTCTTGAGTTTTAAAAAGAAAGGGGGTAGAATTTTGAATCTGATGTTTTCTTTTCCAAAGTTTACTTATGTTAGTTCTTTTCTGCTCCACTCCTGCAGTGTGCTTGTGTTACTCATTCATAGTACACTTAGATTCATTTTTTATAATTTGTATTCTATTTTGGGTTTCCTTTGCAGTCTGGTTGAATTTTTTAAATTTGCAGTAAGATGTGTTTTTATTTATTTTTTTCATCATGATAAGTGTACTCTTTAATCCCATCCCCTATTTCCCCCATCCTCCCATCTATCTTCCCTCTGATAACCATCAGTTTGTTCTCTAGAGTTAAGAGTCTGTTTCTTGCTTTGTCTCTTTTTTTCCCCTTTGCTCATTTGTGTTGTTTCTTAAATTCCACATATGAGTGAAATCACATGGTATTTATCTTTCTCTGACTGACTTATTTTATTTAGCATTATACTCTCTAGATCTATCCATGCTGTTGCAAATGGTAAGATTTTATTCTTTTTGTGGAATGGAATAATATTCTATTTTACACAAACACACACACCTCACATCTTCTTTAACTATTCATTAGTTGATGGACACTTGGGCTGCTTCCATAGTTTGGCCATTGTAAATAATGCTGCTATAAACATACAGGTGCATGTATCCCTTTGAATTAGTGTTTCTGCATTTTTTTTTTTTTTGGTAAAGTACTGTGATTCCTGGATCATAGGGTAGTTCTATTTTCAATTTCTTGAGGAACCTCTATACTGTTTTCCACAGTAGCTGTACCAATTTGCATTCTCACCAGTAGTGCAAGAGGGTTCCCCTTTCTCCATATCCTCACCAACACTTGTTGTTTCTTGTGTTTTTTATTTTAGCCGTTCTACAGAGCATTGCCTTCAAGATTCTGAGAGAAAATTACTTTCTTATATTTTATTTTATACCCAGTTCATTTATCAATTAGGTATGAAGATAGATTAAAAGTATTTCCAGACTTACAAAATCCCCCCAAATTTGCTTCCTATGCATTCTTTCCTTAAGAAGCTCTCAAGGAAAAAAAAAAGACTTAGCTAAGAACCAGGAAAGATATGAGAAAAAAAGAAGATTCCATAGAAGAGAGGGATAAAGGGAATCCAGAGAGGTACCATAAAAAAGAGGTTCTAGGATCACAGCTACACAGGATGTGAGGGCAAACTATCCAGTGCACCCAAAAGACAAACATATTGAAGGTTATAATTTCCAATGTCCCTGTGGCCATTGTTCCACTTCTTTAACTTGAGGACAGAATGAGTCTGGCCCTGATTCCAACGTAACCTTGACTTAACCATCTGCTAATGAATTTCTGTTCTTGTCTCTGCCCAGCTGCCTGAGTCAGATGAAGACACTTACTTCATTCCACATAAGTGGTCTGCTTTGATCTATTCATGAGCACTAGGGGTGGTTCATAAGCATAGAATCTGAAAATACAGAGCAACACACTCCCTCTGACATATTTCTGCCATGCATCTCAACAGTGGCCTTTCTTTACACAACTAGGTTTCTACCTGTTACTATTTTCCAAAACAATGTATTGTTTAGTTTAGAAATACATAGATGGAAAACCATAAAGTAAGGAAATTATAAACACAGGATAGCAGTTACTTGGAAGTTGGGGAGGGGGAAATCAAGGAAAAACATTAAAAGGACCAGTAATATTCTATTTATTAACCTGAACATGTTTTAGGGATGTGTGTGTGAGAGAGAGAGAGAGAGGGAAAGAGATGTAGTGTTCATTGTATTATTATTCTGCAAATTATACAGATTTTATATTGTTTATATGTATAGTATATCTGCACGTTTGCTATATTCGCAACAAAAATTTCTTTTAAAAGAGTAAGCAAAATTACTGGCACTTTGCTCAAAAGTTCTTTTTACTTAATCAAGAATTTATAGATACTGGCAGATAATTTAAAACATTTTTTTTCTGCAAGGAATTTTAATAGTCCTTCTAAAATCCATTTTTAAATCCTCAAGTAGTTCCATATGGTTGGAGGAAAGATGAATGTAACAGAGTGCAGGAGATGAATTTCTAGAGGCAGGCAATGCCAAATCATGAAGGGCCTTGTATACTAAAATAATCCTGGCCTGCAGGGAGGTCTCTAGCTAAACTTAGATAAGGTTAACATATGTGAGGCTAGTGACATCCCTATCCCCCCAGCCTTTCTTCATCAATGTGTCTGGAACAGATCAGGAGGTACTATGGTGCCCCAGCAACGTGTAATGAGCAAACACACAAGGAATGTGCCAGGTTCTTTGAGCAGGTAAGTATTTTTTTTGAGAAAGAGCTTTTGGCTTGCCAGTGGGCTTGTGTTGAGTTTGAACACCTGGTCATTGAACACCGAGATACCGTGTAACCTAAGCTGCGTTACATGGAGCAGGTGTTAGCTGGTCCAGTTAACTATTATACTGTGCTGCCCAGAGGTACTACCTCAAAAAAGGGAATTAGTATGTATAAGAAGGACTATGCCCGAACAGGTCCTGAAATCTAATTGTTTCAAGAGTAGATGGATCATATTTGCTGTATGTGTACTTATGCTACATTCTGGCTTCTCCTTGACTGTGGACACTACTGTGTCATCATGGGAATTCCCTAAATCCAGCTGACTGAGGATGAACTATTTTGAGTCTGGTTTATTGATGGCGCTTGTGGTATAGCCCCTCTTGGTTGTCCTAAAGGACAGCAAAGCAGAAAAATCTTCCCAGTGTTTAGAACATTAGGTAATACATCTCCTTGTCCACAGTACCTAGGAGAGATTAGCCTGAATTAAGAACCTACATCAATTCCTGGACAAAGGCTTGTGTCTTAAATGGATGATCAGTGACTTGGAATGACCATGATGCAGAGATTGCTGACTGTTGACAAAAAGCTTTAGGGAAGAGGTTCAAGGACAGACCTCTCAGAATGGGCCAAGAGTATGCAAGCATTTGGGCCCAAGTAAACATTCACAAAAGCCCTCCACTATGGAGAAGTTTCGTAATAATTAGTTTGGCAAGATGACTCACTTTGTGGATACCAGTCAACCTCCAATCATTCAGTGCGTGCTCATGAATAAAGTGGTAGTTGTGTCAAGACAGAAGCTGTGCAAAGCCTCATCAACATGGACTTCCCTTCACCAAAGCCAGACTTGTGTAGCATGGGCTAATTGCTATTTCTGAGTGCCCAACTTACCAGCAGCAACAATCATCAGCCCCTGTGTGGGGCTTCTCAGGGGAATCAGTTGTCGCATTTGGGAGGTTGATTGTATACCATTGGATCTCTTCAGTTATGAAAGGGGCAAGAATGCATCCTCACAAGGATACTTATTCTGAATTTGGATTTTTTTTCTGTTTGCTATCTTTCTAGCACCCCATCCATGGACTTATGGAACACTACACCGTCATGGTACTCCCAAATATTACTTCTAACCAAGAAGATCAGTCTACACCAAAAGAAGGAAGGTAATGGGTTTATCTTCTCAGGATTCACTGATCTTACCACGTGTGCTATCACATAACAACAGCTGTCTAGCTGCCCATATAGAATGGTGGAATGGCCTATTATTGACAGGTAGGAATGAAATTGTAATTGCCAATGGCCTCAGAGAGACAAAGTAAGAAAAGAGCTTTGTAGTTGGAATGGAACTGTATACGCAGATGCATGTAGATATGAGAAAATACAGCATATCTGAGGCGTTGCAGGTAATTCAGGAAGGCAGAGAACAAGGAGGGCAAGAAAAAGGGTTCATCAGGTAAACGTCATAACTCTTGCTGAGAAGCATGGGCTCTTTTCCATGGGTGATAGGGAGCCAAGGAAGGTTGCCATATGAAAGTGACAAGTACTAGCTCAAATTCCAGTACAATTTACGGTTTGCAGGGAAACTCTCATAACCTCTTCCACTCCACAAACCTTGCCACTATCCCCTCCTCCTTTGGAGGATAATTCATTGCATGAGTGCTGGTGGTTTCAGCATGTTTGTAATTTCTTGAATACTCTTCCCTCTGGGAGGTAGAGATTCACCTTCCCCTTGAGTGCAGGTTGGAGGGGGTGACTCGCTTCTAACAGTACAGTATAGAATGGAACAATAGTAACTTTACAGTAGAGAAGTCCCCTTAACTAAGCCATTGAGGTTAACATCACCAGAAATATATCATATTAATGTCATGTAGCCCCCGATATGAAGCAATAGGAGGGCACATCCTCTCTGTGTTTTTCCCAAAAGCTGGATGAAAGGCATGGAGGAGCTTTCTGTAGGATCTTTGCAATTCTTATATAAATCAAAAATTACTGGGCACCTGGGTGGCTCAGTTGGTTAAGCGACTGCCTTTGGCTCAGGTCATGACCCTGGAGTCCAGGGATCAAGTCCCGCATCGGGCTCCCTGCTCAGCAGGGAGTCTGCTTCTCCCTCTGACCCTCTTCCCTCTTGTGCTCTCTAGCTCTCATTCTTTCTCTCAAATAAATAAATAAAATTTTTAAAAAATAAAATAAAATAAATCAAAAATTACTTCAAAATAAAAAATTTTTAAAGTTATTTCAAAGTAAGAAGTAAAAAATAAAAAAGGGATAATGCCTTTGCTTCCAAAAGATTCTCACTAAAGAAAATTTTAAAGGATATATTTCAAGCAGAGTGAAATGATCATACATGGAAGGTCTGAGATTCAAGGAGGAATGATAAGCAAAGAAATTGTAAGTATTTGGGTAATTCCAAACAAATAGCCACAATATAAAAATTAATAATGTTTCAAGGGTTTAAAAAATAGAGACAATATAGGGCATCTGGGTGGGTCAGTCGTTAAGCATCTGCCTTTGGCTCAGGTCAGGATCTCAGGGCCCTGGGATCAAGTCCCGCGTCGGGCTCTCTGCTCTGTGGGGAGTCTGCTTCTCCCTCTCCCTCTGCCCCTGCTTGTGTTCCCTCTCTCGCTGTGTCTCTCTGTCAAATAAATAAATAAAATCTTTAAAAAAAATGGAGACAATATATATGAAAACAATACCAAGTATATCAAAAGGGGGGTTATAACAGTTTAAATGTTCTAGGATGCTTGTGCCATTCAAGAAGATGATCAGGATATTAACCTGGATGTTGACAAGTATACATATTAAAATTTCTGGCACTACCACTAAAAGAAGGATATTTAGCATCCAAATCAGTAGAGTTTTGTAAAAATCTAAAAAAAATCCAAAATAAGGCAAGAAAGTAACTACAAATAAATATAGAAAAGATAAGATACATAGAAACTACAAAATAAAATAGTAAGAGTAAATACAAATAAAAATAAACAGACTAAATGCTCTAGTTAAAGAAAAAATGTTTAAAAAGATTTTTAAAAGTTAAGATATATGGTGGCTTACAAGAGACATTTCTGACATAAGGATACAGAAAGTTGAAGGAAAAGAGTAGGTAAAGATATAGAAGGCAAATAGTAATCAAAAGAAAGCTAGTATCAGACCAATTAAGCTTTAAGGCAAAAAGTGCTACTGGACCTTACATATCACAGTATGTATCGGGTTTAATTCCCTAGAATGATGTCACAATTCTAAATGTGTATGCACCTAATACCATAGGCTCAAAATAACAATAAAAATAACAAGCTTTTAAACTTGGAGAGAATTTTAGGGGAAAATAGACAAATCATCATCATCATAGTAGAAGATTTTATAACATTATTCTCAATGATGGATAAATCAAAGAAGAGGAAAACATCATAAAGAAACAGATTTAAACAACAAAACTAGGAAGCTTGATCCAATAGTCATATGTATAGTATTGGTTTCCAAAATCACTTTTTTTCAAGAACAGTGAAATATTTGTGAAAGTGATCACATTCACTAGGTGATAAAGCAATTCTTAACAAATTTTAAAAGGAGTGGCGCAGTCGGTTAAGCGTCTGCCTTTGGCTCAGGTCATAACCCAGGGTCCTGGGATAGAGCCCTGCACTGGGCTCCCTGCTCAATGAGGAGTCTGCTTCTTCCTCTACCCCTCCCCCTTGCTTGTGATCTGTCTCTCATAAATAAGTAAAATCTTTGAAAAAAAAATTTTTAAAGGATTAATAGCATGGTGCACCGGGCTAGCTCAGTTGGAAGAGCATGCAACTTTTTTAAAAAATATTTTATTTATTTATTTGAGAGGGAGAGAGAGAGCACACACGCACATGCACAAGTAGGGGGAGGGGCAGAGGAAGAGGGACAAGCAGAGTCCCCACTGAGCAGGGAGCCCAATGCAGGGCTGGATCCCAGGACCCTGAGATCTTGACCTGAGCTGGAGTCAGATGCTTAACCAACTGAGCCACCCAGGTGCCCTGAGCATAGAACCCTTGATCTCAGGATTGTGGGTCAGAGCCCCACGTTGGGTGTAGAAATTACTTTGAATTTAAATGATGAAAATACCACATATCAAAACTTAGAGAAGTGTTAAATTTTCTTTTTTTTGGTAAGATTTATCCATTTATTTTAGAGAGAGAGAGAGTGTGCACACACATGCATCGGGGAGGGGCAGAGGGAGAGGGAGAGAAAGAGAATCTCAAGCAGACTCCTTGCTGAGTGAGGATCCCAATGTGGGGTTTGATCTCACAATCCCAAGATCAGAACCTGAGCCAAAACTGACCCAGGTGTCCCTAGATGTGTTAAATTCTTATATACAAGAGAAGAAAAGGTGAAAGTAAATGTGCCAAGGACCCACTCAAGAAGTTAAAGAAGTTAAAGAACAAAAGAATAACTCTAAAGAAAATAGAAAATATTTATGATAAAGAAAAGATCAACAATCCAGAAGTTCTTTGAAAAGATTTATAAACTTTAATTTATAAAGATTTATAAGCATTGATAAACTTCTGCCAATAGTATTTAAAGAAACAAAGATAAGAAGGCAAACATAAATAATATTAAGAATAATAAAGAAAACAATTACAGATACTACAGAAATTACATGGATTATAAAAGAATATTGTAAACAACATTTTGAAAATGAAAAGGAAATGGACAAGTTCTTAGAAAAATATATCAAAACTGATTAAAGATAGAAAACCATAATAATTTGACAACCATTAAGAAATTGAATCAATATGCAAACATTTTCCTACAGAGGAAACATTAGGTTTGAATGGTTTTATAGGTGAATTTTTCCTAATGTTTAAAAAACAAATAATTCTAATTTAGAAAACTATCTAGAGAATAGAAAAAGAAGGAACCCTCCTTTCTCATTTTATGAGGCCAGTGTAACTCTGATACCAAAACAAACAAGAGTAATTCAAGACAGAAAAATTATAGATCAGATTCACTCATGGACATAATCACCCAAATCCTAAATGAATTATCAATACATATAATCCTGCTATTTATAAAACATATATCATGACCAAGTTGGGTTTGTCCCAGGAATGCCAACTTGCTTTAACAATAGAAAAACAATCATTGCTACCCATTACCTTCAGAGATTAAAGGAGAAAATCAACAATCATGTCATTAGTTACAGGAAGAGAATTTGACAAAATCCAACATTTGGTAATGTTAAAAATTCTTAGCAATGTGGAAATAGAAGTTCTTCATACTCATAAAGAGCATTCTCAAAAATTACAGTAAATATCATCCTCAATTTGAAAGAATTCCTTTTGTAAGATCAGAAGCAACACAAGGATACCAATTATCACCACATAAATGATAAAAGAAAGGATTGATACATTTATGTAAATTTAAAAATAGGAGCTTTTGTTCTCCTGTATATATAAAGAACAAAGAAAAATACAAGCAATGCAATAGAGAAATAGGCAAAAGACTACAACAAGAATTTGATAGAAAAGAAAATTCAAGCGGAAAATAACCATTTTTTTTAAAAGTCTGTCTCACTAGCAATCAGGGAAATGCAAACTAGAATATTATGATAATAATACTAATAATACTAATAAAAGTTAATGCCATAGTGTGCTTACTATGTAACACAGACCATTTTAGTGTAACAATTGTAAATACTTCAATTCTCTCAACAATCCTATGTAATAGTATTTTAGGAATTAGTGCTATTGGTTGATATGTCCTGCATGAGAAAACTCAGGAAGTTTTAAAGTCAGACAATGTAACTCCTGCAACTTTGTTCTTTTACAAAGTTGTATGACAATTCTACCTCTTTTTTATTTTGATAATAATTTTAGAATCTGGGGGCACTATCTTGGGTGGTGCATTCAGTTGAGTGCCTGACTCTTGGTTTAGCTGGTGCGTGATCTCAGGGTGGTGAGATCGAGCCCTGCTCGTTGCCGAGTCTGCTTGAGTTCCCCTCTGCCCCTCCCCCCATGCTCTTTCTCTCTCTCTCTCAAATAAATATTAAAAAAAAAAGAATTTTAGAATCTGCTTGTCAGTTTCTACAAATGAATCCTGTTGGGATTATGATTATGAATGCACTGAATCTATAAATCAATTTGGGAATAATTGACATCCTAACAATACTCAGTTTTCCAACCCAAGAACAGGGTATATCTTCCCATTTTCTTAGGTCTTTTAAAATTTCTCTCAGTTGGGGCGCCTGGGGGTTAAGCATCCGACTCTTGGTTTCAGCTCAGGTCACAATCTCAGGGTAATGACTTCAGGGTCATGAGATCGAACCCTGTGTCAGGGTTCAGCTCTGAGTCTGCTTGAGATTCTCTCTCCCCTCCCTCTGTCCCCTCATGCTCATGTTCTCTCCCTAAAATAAATAAATAAATAAATAAATATTTTTAAAACATTTCTTTCAGGGTGCCTGGGTGGCTCAGTCTGTAAAAGCGTCTGCCTTCAGCTGAAGCCATGATCCCAGGGTCCTGGGATCGAGCCCCATGTCGGGCTCCCTGCTCAGCAGGGAGTCTGTTTCTCCTGTGTCCTTCCCCCCACTAGTTCTCTCTCTCTCTCTCAAATAAATAAATAAAATCTTTACAAAACTTTCCTCAGTAATATTTTTTAGTATCCAATGAACATACCCTGCACATCTTTTTTTAGGTTTACCCCTAAATATTTCATATTTTTTAAGTTTTTCAATTTAAGTCATCTCTACACCCAATGTGGGGCTAGAACTCACAACCCCAAGATCAAAAGTCACACACTCTTCTGACTGAGCCAACCAGGCACGCCTAAATATTTCATATTTTTGATGCTATTGTAAAGTATATTGTTCTCCAGATTTTCATCTCCAATTGTTTGTTGCTGGTATACAGAAATACAGTTTGTTTTTTTGTTTTGTTTTGTTTTTCCTTTGAAATATATTTTTTATTGTTATGTTAATCATCATACATTACATCAATAGTTTTTGATGTAGTGTTCCATGATTCATTGTTTGTGCATAACACCCAGTGCTCCACGTAGAATGTGTTCTTTTAATACCCAAAACCAGGCTAACCCATCCCCCCAACCCCTTCCCTCTAGAACCCTCAGTTTGTTTTTCAGAGTCCATCGTCTCTCATGGTTTGTAACCCCCTCCAATTTACTCCACTTCATTCTTCCCCTCCTGCTATCTTCTTCTTTTTTATTTTTCTTAACATATATTGCATTATTTGTTTCAGAGATACAGATCTGTGATTCAACAGGTCTGCACAATTCACAGCACTCACCATAGCACATACCCTCCCCAATGTCTATCACCCAGCCACCCCGTCCCTCTCACCAACCCCCACTCCAGCAACCCTCAGTTTGTTTCCTGAGATTAAGAATTCCTCATATCAGTGAGGTCATATGATACATGTCTTTCTGGACTTATTTCACTCAGCATAACACCCTCCAGTTCCATCTACATCATTGCAAATGGCAAGATCTCATTCCTTTGGATGGCGGCATAATATTCCATTGTGTATATATACATATATACCACATCTTCTTTATCCATTCATCTGTCGATGGACATCTTGGTTCTTTCCACAGTTTGGCTATTGTGGACATTGCTGCTATAAACCTTGTGGTGTAAGTACCTCTTTGGATGCCTACATTTGTATCTTTGTGGTAAATACCCAGCAGTGCAATTGCTGGATTGTATGGTAGCTCTATTTTCAACTGTTTGAGGAACCTCCATACCATCCTCCAGAGTGGTTGCACCAGCTTGCATTCCGACCAACAGTGTAGGAGGGTTCCCTTTTCTCCGCATCCCCGCCAACATGTGTCATTTCCTGACTTGTTAATTTTAGCCATTCTGACTGGTGTGAGGTGGTATCTCATTGAGGTTTCGATTTGGATTTCCCTGATGCCGAGCAATGCTGAGCACTTTTTCATGTGTCTGTTGGCCATTTGGATGTCTTCTTTGGAAAAATGTCTGTTCATGTCTTCTGCCCATTTCTTGATTGGATCATTTGTTCTTTGGGTGTTGAGTTTGGTAAGTTCTTTCTAGATTTTGGATACTAGCCCTTTATCGGATATGTCATTTGCAAATATTTTCTCCCATTCTGTCGGTTGTCTTTTGGTTCTCTGGACTGTTTCTTTTGCTGTGCAAAAGCTTTTTATCTTGATGACATCCCAATAGCTCATTTTGCCCTGGCTTCCCTTGCCTTTGGCGATGTTTCTAGGAAGAAGGTGCTGTGGCTGAGGTGGAAGAGGTTGCTGCCTGTGTTCTCCTTTAGGATTTTGATGGACTCCTGTCTCACGTTTAGGTCTTTCAACCATTTGGAGTCTATTTTTGTGTGTGGTGTAAGGAAATGGTCAGGTTTCATTCTTCTGCATGTGGCTGTCCAATTTTCGCAACACCATTTGTTGAAGAGACTGTCTTTTTTCCGTTGGACATTCTTTCCTGCTTTGTCAAAGATGAGTTAACCGTAGAGTTGAGGGTCCATTTCTGGGCTCTCTATTCTGTTCCATTGATCTATGTGTCTGTTTTTGTGCCAGTACCATACTGTCTTGATGATGACCGCTTTGTAATAGAGCTGGAAGTCCGGAATTGTGATGCCGCCGGCTTCGCTTTTCTTTTTCAACATTCCTCTGGCTATTTGGGGTCTCTTCTGGTTCCATGCAAATTTTAGGATTATTTGTTCCATTTCTTTGAAAAAAGTGGATGGTATTTTGATGGGGATTGCATTGAATGTGTAGATTGCTCTAGGTAGCACTGACATCTTCACAATGTTTGTTCTTCCAATCCATGAGCATGGAACGTTTTTCCATTTCTTTGTGTCTTCCTCAATTTCTTTCATGAGTATTTTATAGTTTTCTGAGTACAGATCCTTTGCCTCTTTGGTTAGATTTATTCCTAGGCATCTTATGGTTTTGGGTGCAGTTGTAAATGGGATCGACTCCTTAATTTGTGTCTCTTCTGTCTTGTTGTTGCTGTATAGGAATGTCACTGATTTCTGTACATTGATTTTATATCCTGCCACTTTACTGAATTCCTGTATGAGTTCTAGCAGTTTTGGGGTGGAGTCTTTTGGGTTTTTCACATAAAGTATCATATCAACTGCAAAGAGTGAGAGTTTGACTCCCTCTATGCCGATTTGGATGCCTTTGATTTCTTTTTGTTGTCTGATTGCTGTGGCTAGGACTTCTAATACTATGTTGAATAGCAGTGGTGATAATGGACATCTCTGCCACACTCCTGACCTTAGGGGGAAAGCTCTCAGCTTTTCACCATTGAGAATGATATTCGCTATAAATTTTTTATAGATGGCTTTTATGATATTGAGGTATGTACCCTCTATCCCTATACTCTGAAGAGTTTTGATCAAGAAAGGATGCTGTACTTTGTCAAATGCTTTTTCTGCATCTATTGAGAGGATCATATGATTCTTGTTCTTTCTTTTGTTAATATATTGTATCATGTTGATTGATTTGCGGATGTTGAACCAACCTTGCAGCCCAGGGATAAATCCCACTTGGTCATGGTGAATAATCCTTTTAATCTACTGTTGGATCCTATTGGCTAGCATTTTGGTGAGAATTTTTGCGTCCATGTTCATCAAGGATATTCATCTGTAATCCTCCTTTTTGATGAGGTCTTTGTCTGGTTTTGGGATCAAGGTAATGGTGGCCTCAAAAAATGAGTTTAGAAGTTTTCCTTCCATTTCTATTTTTTGGAACAGTTTCAGGAGAATAGGTATTAATTCTTCTTGAAATGTTTGGTAGAATTCCCCTGGGAAGCCATCTGGCCCTGGGCTTTTGTTTGTTGGGAGATTTTTGATGACTGCTTCAATTTCCTTAGTGGTTATAGGTCTGTTTAGGTTTTCTATTTCTTCCTGGCTCAATTTGGTAGTTGATACATCTCTAGGAATGCATCCATTTCTTCCAGGTTATCTAATTTGCTGGCATAGAGTTGCTCATAATATGTCCTTATAATTGTATTTCTTTGGTGTTGGTTGCGATCTCTCCTCTTTCATTCATGATTTTGTTGATTTGGGTCATTTCTCTTTTCTTTTTGATAAGTCTGGCCAGGGGTTTATCAATCTTGTTAATTCTTTCAAAGAACCAGCTCCTAGTTTTGTTGATCAGTTCTACTGTTCTTTTGGTTTCTATTTCATTGATTTCTGCCCTGATCTTTATTATTTCTCTTCTCCTGCTGGGTTTAGGCTTTATTTGCTGTTTTTTCTCCAGCTCCTTTAGGTGTAGGGTTAGGCTGTGTATTTGAGACCTTTCTTGTTTCTTGAGAAAGGCTTGTATTGCTATATACTTTCCTCTTAGGACTTCCTTTGCTGTATCCCAAAGATTTTGAACAGTTGTGTTTTCATTTTCATTGGTTTCCATGAATTTTTTAAATGCTTCTTTAATTTCCTGGTTCACTTATTCATTCTTTAGTAGGATGCTCTTTAGCCTCCATGTATTTGAGTTCTTTCCGACTTTCCTCTTGTGATTGAGTTCTAGTTTCAAGGAACTGTGGTCTGAAAATATGCAGGGAATAATCCCAATCTTTTGGTACCGGTTGAGACCTGATTTGTGACCTAAGATGTGATCTATTCTGGAGAATGTTCAATGGGCACTAGAGAAGAATGTGTATTCCGTTGCTTTGGGATGGAATGTTCTGAATATGTCTGTGAAGTCCATTTGGTCCAGTGTGTCATTTAAAGACTTTATTTCCTTGTTGATCTTTTGCTTAGATGATCTGTCCATTTCAGTCAGGGGGGTGTTAAAGTCCCCCACTATTATTGTATTGTTGTCAATGTGATTGCCTTATATAATTGGCTGCTCCCTTGTTAGGGGCATAGATATTTACAATTGTTAGATCTTCTTGTTGGATAGACCCTTTAAGTAGGATATAGTGTCCTTCCTCATCTCTGATTACAGTCTTTGTTTTAAAATCTAATTTGTCTGATATAAGGATTGCCATTCCAGCTTTCTTTTGGTGTCCATTAGCATGGTAAATGGTTTTCCACCCCCTCACTTTCAATCTGGGGGTGTCTTTGGGTCTAAAATGAGTCTCTTGCAGACAGCATATTGATGGGTCTTATTTTTTAATCCAATCTGATAGCCTGTGTCTTTTGATTGGGGCATTGAGCCCATTTACATTCAGGGTAACTATTGAAAGATATGAATTTAGTGCTATTGTATTGCCTGTAAGGTGACTGTTACTGTATATTGTCTGTTTTCCTTTCTGGTCTATGCTGCTTTTAGGCTCTCTCTTTGCTTAGAGGACCCCTTTCAATATTTGTTGTAGGGCTGGTTTCGTGTTTGCAAATTCCTTTAATTTTTGTTTGTCCTGGAAGATTTTTATCTCTCCTTCTATTTTCAATGACAGCCTAGCTGGATATAGTATTCTTGGCTGCATATTTTTCTCGTTTAGTGCTCTGAAGATATCATGCCAGTCCTTTCTGGCCTGCCAGGGCTCTGTGGATAGGTCTGTTGCCAATCTAATGTTTCTACCATTATAGATTACATATCTCTTCTCCCGAGCTGCTTTCAGGATTTTCTCTTTGTCTTTGAGACTCGTAAGTTTTACTATTAGATGTCGGGGTGTTGACCTATTTTTATTGATTTTGGGAGGGGTTCTCTGTGCCTCCTGGATTTTGATGCCTGTTTCCTTCCCCACATTAGGGAAGTTCTCTGCTATAATTTGCTCCAATATACCTTCTGCCCCTCTCTCTCTTCTTCTTCTGGGATCCCAATTATTCTAATGTTGTTTCATCTTATCGTATCACTTATCTCTCGAATTCTGCCCTCGTGATCCAGTAGTTGTTTATCTCTCTTTTTCTCAGCTTCTTTATTTTCCATTATTTGGTCTTCTATATCATTGATTCTGTCTTCTGCCTCTTTTATCTTATCAGTTAGAGCCTCCATTTTTTATTGTACCTCATTAATAGCCTTTTTGATTTCAATTCGGTTAGATTTTAGTTCTTTTATTTCTCCAGAAAAGGTTTCTCTAATAACTTCCATGCTTTTTTCAAGCCCAGCTAGTATCTTTAAAGTCATGATTCTGAACTCTAGGTCCGACATCGTACTAATGTCAGTATTGAGTAGGTCCCTGGCAGACGGTACTACCTCTTTTTCTTTTTGTTGAGGTGATTTTTTTCATCTTGTCATTTTGTCCAGAGCAGAATAGATGAATGAGAGAACAAAATGCTAACAGGTTAACAACGTCCCCAGAAAATATACTCTAAACAAATCAGAAAAGACCTGAAACCAGGCGAGAAGAAAGGGAAAGAAAGAAAAAAGAAAGAGAAAAAAAAGAAAAAGTTAAAAACAAACAAAAACAGAACAAAACAAAAAAAACAGAATATGATCAAATATGATCAGGCTAGTGCATGGATCAGTGCCACACACTAGATTTTGGGTGTATTTTGGTCTGTTAGAAGAAGGTGCCTCCTAAAATTTTAAAGAAAGAAAGACATATATGTACAAAATAAGGGTTAATACAATGAAGGGAAGGAATATGATTGTAAAGATGAAAAGTATAAAAGATTTTATAAGAGGAATTGATAAGTTGTTTGAGAAAAGAAAGAAGTAGATTTATTTTTATTTTATTTTATTTTATTTTTTTTTTAAAGATTTATTTATTTATTTGAGAGAGAGAGAATGAGAGATAGAGAGCACGAGAGGGAAGAGGGTCAGAGGGAGAAGCAGACTCCCTGCTGAGCAGGGAGCCCGATGTGGGACTCGATCCCGGGACTCCAGGATCATGACCTGAGCCGAAGGCAGTCGCTTAACCAACTGAGCCACCCAGGCGCCCAAGAAAGAAGTAGATTTAAAAAAAAGGACAAAAAAGGACAGAATGTGATCAGGCAGGAGACTAGAACAAAGCCATACACTAGTGATTTAGGGTATATTTTGATCTGTTAGAAGAAACTGTATCTCAAATTTTAAAGAGAGAACAACTTATATATATATGCCAAAAATAAGGGTAACTACTATGAAGGGATAGAATATGACTCTAAAAATGAAAAATAAAAATTTTTTTTTAAAGGGATTGATAAGATGTTGGTTGAAAAAGGGAAACAGAAAAATTAAAAAAAAAACAGTTAAAAAATTAACTTTGAAAGACTAATGAATCATGGTAAAAAAGCCATGAATTCTATGTGCTGGATTCCCCTAGCGCTGGAGTTCTCCCATTCTCCTTGATCGGTAAAATTGGTCTTGGCTGGTTGTTCGTGTTGATCTTCTGGGGGAGGGGCCTGTTGCCGTGGTTCCCAAATGTCTTTGCCGGAGGCAGAATTGCACTGCTCTTGCGGGGTCCGGGCTAAGTAATCTGCTCAGGTTTGCTCTGGGGAGGTTTTTTCCCTGCAAGCTCTCGGTACAGCTTTGGAGGACGAGAGTGAAAATGGTGGCCTCTGATCTTCGCCCCGGAGGAGCCGAGAACTCGGGGCCCCACTCCTCAGTGCACCCCCAGAGAAAAGCAGTCAATCACTCCTGTCTCCCCAGTGTCCGGCCGCACTCCGTGCCCCCCGGCCTGTGACCGAGCATTTCTATCTCTGGCACCCGACTTGGTGTGGAGTCTCCAAACCCAGCAGATCCCTGCAGTGTGCTCCCACGCGGCTCCTCCCCGGGGAGGGAGGGGAGTCTCCCCGGATCTACCCCTTGTTGGGTCCCTGCTGGAGAAGCAGTAGTCCGACTATGCCGCGGATCACGGTTTATGGCAATCCTGAGCTGAGAGCCCGCGCCTCGTCTCCGTCTCTGCAGCCGGCTTCCCCGCTCTGATACCTGGGAGCTCTGCCACACTCAGGCACCCCCAGTCTTTCTGTGACCCCGAGGGTCCTGAGACTACACTGTCCCATGAGGGTTCCACTCCCAGCTTAGGCACTGGAGTGACGTCCCTCAGGGGAGCTGACTTCTAAAAGTTCCGATTTTGGGCTCCGCGGCTCTATCACTTGCCAGAAGCGGCTGATGGAGGCCCCCTCCACTGCCGTCTATCCTCTCCAATAGCGCCTCGGATTCACTTCTCCACATGTCCTACCTTCCAGTAAGTGGTTGCTTTTCTGTTCAGAGAGTTGTTGCTATTCTTCTCTTCGATCTCCTGTTGAGTTCGTAGGTGTTCAGAATGGTTTGATCCCTATCCAGCTGAATTCCTGAGACCAGACGAAATCCAAGTCTCCTACTCCTCCACCATCTTGCTCCGCCGCCCCCCCGGTTTGTTTTTAATTGTGGTAAATACACATAACATAAAGCTTATCATCTCAGCCATTTTTAAATGTATAAGTTTCGTGCTGTTACATTCACATTGTCGCACAACTATCACCAGCATTTATCCACAGACTCTTCATCTTGCAAGGCTGAAATTCTATATTCATTGAACAACAACACCCTATTTCTTCTTCCCCGCCAGCCTCCGGCAACCACCATTCTACTTTCTGTCTCTATGAATCTGACTACTGTAGGTACCTCATCTAAGTGGTATCATATGGTTTTTGTCTTTGCGGCTGGCTTATTTCACTTAGGATAATGTTTCAAGATTTATCCATGTTGTAGCATGTGTCAGCATTTCCTTCCCTTTTAATGGTAAATAATATTCCATTATATGTTTGTACTACATTGGTTTATTCTGGATATTTAGGTTGCTTCCACCTCTTGGCTATTGTAAATATTGTGGCTCTGAATATAGATGTGCAACTATCTCTTCAAGACTCTGCTTTCAATTCTTTTGGATATATCCTCAGAAGTGGGATTGCTGGATCATATAATATTTTTATTTTCAATTTTTTGAGGAACCACTATACTATTTTTTACAGTGGTAGTGATATTTTACAGTCCTGCCAACAATGCACAAGGATTCCAGTTTCTCCACATCGTCATCAACACATGTTAGAGACATCCTAATGTGTGTGAAGTGGTATTTCATGGTTTTGATTTTGCATTTCCCTAATAATTAGTGATGTTGAACATCTTTTTTATGTGCTTATTGGGCCATTATGTATCTTCTTTGGAGAAATGTCAATTCAAATCCTTTGTCCATTTTTTAATCAGATTGTTCTTATACTTGATTTTTGTATATTGATTTTATAGCCTGAAACCTTGACAAACACTAATTCTAGTAGTTGTGGATTCTGTAGGATTTTCTAGGTGGATAACTTGTTATCTATGTATACAGACAGTTTTATTTCTTTCTTTACAATCTGGATGTCTTTTTATTTTCTAGCCTTATTGACCTAACTAGGATCTAGAGCACAATGTTGAACGGAAGTGATAACAGACAACTTTGCTTTGACAATGTCTCAAAGAAAAAGTATTGGTCTTTATTCATTACCATGTTAGTTACACATTTTTCATAAATGCCCTTTATTGGTGTGAGAAAGTTCCTTCCTATTCTTAATTTGCTGATTTTTCCCAGGAATAGATGTGCGATTTTTTTTTATGATTTTATTTATTTATTTGACAGAGAGAGAGACAGCGAGAGAGGGAACACAAGCAGGTGGAGTGGGAGAGGGAGAAACAGGCCTCCCGCCAAGCAGGCAGCCCGATGCAGGGCTGGATCCCAGGACCCTGGGATCATGATCCGAGCTGAAGGCAGATGCTTAACAGTCGTTAAGCCACCCAGGTGCCCCTAGATGTGGGATTTTATCAAATGCTTTTTCTGTATCTATTGAGATGATCATATGATTTTTCTTTTTAGTCTGCTAATGAGGTGAATTACACTGATTTTCCAATGTTAAACTGGCCTTGCATTCTTGGGATAAATCCAATTGGTCATGTATTTTTATCTGCTTTATGTACAGTCGTCAGATTCAATTCACTAAAAATTTTAAGAGAGTTTTTGGATCTCTGCATCTATGTTCATGAAGGGCATTCCTTTTCTAGTCTGGCGTTGGAATTAGAGTAATCTGACCTCAGAAAATGAGTTTGGAAATATTCTCTTCCCTTCAATTTTCTGGAAGAATATATGTGAAATTGGTTTTATTTATTTATTAAATGTTTGGTAGAATTTACCTGTGAGACCAGATATGCCTGAAATATCTTTGTGGAAGGTTTTTAAACTATAAATTCCATCCCTTAAATAGAGGTAGTGTTATTCAAATGATCTGTTTCTTCTTATGTGACCTTTAATAGATTATGTCTTTCAATCCAAGCTGTATTGGCCTACAGCTGTTCATAAAATCCCTTGTTCTTTTAATGTGCGGAGGATGTGTGGTTATGTCTCCCATTTCATTCTTTATATTGTTAATTCAAGTCCTCTCTTTTTGTTTTGCTAGCCAGTCTTCTTATAATTTAATGGTTTTTAAAAAATCTTTTCAACAAGCTTTTATTTTTATTTTTTTCTATTGTTCTTCTGCTTTCTATTTCTTCAATTGTAGCTCTTTAATATGTCCTCCCTTCTGCTTACAATGGGGGTTATTTGCTCATTTTTTTCTAATTTCTTAATGTAGATGCCTTGTTAATTGATTTGAGACATCTCTTTTTTTTTTTCCCAGATTTTATTTATTTATTTGTCAGAGAGAGAGAGAGCACAAGCAGGGGGAGTGGCATGCAGAGGGAGAAGCAGACTCCCCACTCTGCAAGGAGCCCAGTGCAGGACTCAATCCCAGGACCCTGGGATCATGACCTGAGCCAAAGGCAGACGCTTAACCGACTGAGCCACCCAGGCGTCCCCCTTTCTTCTCTTCTAATAGAACCATTTAATGCTCCAAATTTCCTTCTTAGCTGGACTCTACACATTTTCATATGTTTCTTTTCATCTTCATTCAACAAAACATTTTCTAATTTCTCTTGCAATTTCTTCTTGGACCCATATGTTGGTTAATTGGCAAATATTTACTGATTTTCAAGATAAATTTCTGTATTAATATACAGTTTATTTTTATCAGAGATCATACTTTATATAGTTTTAATCCTCTTAGATTTACTGAAACTTGTTTTATGACCCAGAATATAGTCAGTTTTGGTGAATATTTTGTGTGCACTAGCAGAGAATGTGGATTCTTCTGATGTTGGGTATGAAGTTCTACAAATCTCAATTAGTTAACAATGTTTTCCAAGGATTACCTATCATTACTCATTTGCTGTCTACTGATTTTTATCAATTACTGGTATAGGAGTGTTGAAAATTTTAAATATAGTTGTAGATTTGTCTATCTTTTCATTTCTATCTGCTAGAAATAGTTTACTTCAGTATTTTGAAGGTCTATTAGTTTCATATACTGTTGACTCTCAAACAACACAGTTTGAACTGTATGGGTCCACTTACATGAGTTTTGTTTTGTTTTTTAATAAATATTGGACAACTTTTTGGAGATTTGAGGTTTATGTAGCTTAGAAATATCAGAAAAATTAAGAAAAAATCATGTCATGAGTACATAAATCATATGTTGATACTAGTATATTTTATAATTTACTATCATAAAATATATACAAATGATAAAAGTTAAAATTCATCAAAACTTATGCACACCAACACTTACAGACCAAACATGGTTCCATTCAGTTGAGAGAAATGTAAACAAACATGAAGATGCCATATCAAATCATAACTGTATAAAATTAACTGTAGTACATACTGTACTACTGTAATAATTTTGTAGTCACCTCCTGTTGCTATTGTGAGCTCAAGTGTTGCAAGTATCCGCTTAAAACACCATGTGATGCTAATCATCTCCACGTGAACAGTTTGTCTCTCCAGTAAATTCTGTATCACAGTGAAAAGTGATTTCGTGGTTCTTCTGTATTTTTCACTGTGCTTAGTGCAATACGGTAAGCTTTGAATAACACCATGGGACCCACACAAAGTGCCACTTAGTGATGCTGGAAGTGCTCCCAAGAAGCAGAGATAAGTCATGACACTACAAGAAAATGTTGAATTGCTTGATATGTATGGTAGATTGAGGTCTGCAGCTGCAATTGCTCACCATTTCAAGATAAATGAATCCAATGTAAAGACCCCTGTAAAAAAAGAAAAGGAAATTCATGAAGCCATTCTGCAGCTATTCCAGGAGGCATGAAATGCCTTTTCCTCTTATATTGAAAATGCGGCTTTTACGTGGGCGCAGAATTGCTCTAAGAAAGGCAAACATATAGACTCTAATATGATTTGGGGAAAAGTGAAATTATTATATGACAACTCAAAGCAAAAGGAAGGTGAAAGATCTAAAGCTGGAGAAATTAATGCCAAGCAAAGGATGGTTTGATATTACAGAAAGAGGTCTGGCTAAAAATGTCAAATCCCTAAGCCTTGAAGGGCAAAGATAAATACCAGCTGCCAGTCTGGTGGTTGTACAGGAAGGGCTGGACAATGAGAACCCCTTTTCTTGATTGGTCCCGTTGATGCTTTGTCCCTGAAGTTAGAAAGTACCTTGCCAGTAGGGTGCTGCCTTTTAAAGTTTTTTTTGCTATTGGACAACGCCCCTGCCCACTCCAAATCCCAATGAATTCAACACCAAAGGCATAGAAGTGGTCTCCTTGCTCCAAAACACAACATCTCTAATTCAGTCTCTAGATCAGGGGCATAAAGACCATTAAGGCTTATTATACACAGTACTCTATGAAAAGGATTGTCAATGCTATGGAAGAGAACCTTGAGAGAGAGACTATCATGAAAATATGGAAGGATTACACCACTGAAGATGCCATTGTTATTATAGAAAAAGCTGTGAAAGCCATTAAGCCTGAAACAATAGGTTCCTGCTGGAGAAAACGGAGTCCAGATGTTGTGCATGACTTCACAGGATTTACAACAGAGCCAATCAAGGAAATCATGAAATAGATTGTGGATATGGCCAAAAATGTGGGGAGTGGGGATGGTGGAGTGTTTCAAGACATGGATCTTGGAGAAATTCATGAGCTAATAGACACCACAGCAGAAGAATGAACAGAGGATGACTTGATGGAGATGAGTGCTTCGGAACCAGTGCCAGACAATGAAGGATGGGATGTAGAAGAAACACCGCCAGAAAACAAATTGACATGAGACAATTTGGCAGAAGTGTTCTGATTATTCAAGCCTGCTCTTCACTTCTTTTATGGCATGGACCCTTCTATGACATTGACACTGAAACTAAAGCAAACAGTGGAAGAAGGGCTGGTATCTTATAGAAACGTTTTAGAGAAATAAAAGAGCAAAACAGTCAGAAATTATGATGGGTTTCTGGAAGTTACATAAGCATGCCTGTCTCTCCTGCTCCTTCCGCATCCTCCACCTCTGCCACCCCTGAGACAGCGAAACCAAACCCTCCTCCTCCTCTTCCTCAGCCTACTCAACAAAAGATGATGAAGATGAAGGCCTTTATGATGATCAACTTTCACTTAATAAATAGTAAGTAAATAGGTAGTACATAATCATCATGCCATACAGTTAATAAACTTATCTCTTGTGTATGTGTCTGTGTGTGAAAATCTAATAACTGTACAGCAAGAACGATATGAGACCTTTTTGTGTCATCATCACTATTATCTCCTAAGTATTCATTGTGCAAAACATCAGGTGTGGGAGGCCTGGCTGGTTCAGTCAGCAGAGCACATGACTCTTGATCTCAAGGTCATGAGGTCAAACCTCAAGTTGGGTGTGGAGTCTACTTAATTAAAAAAAAATTATGTGCAAGACTTATATGGAAGTGGATAGCCTATCCTTATGTAGGCATAAGGTGAATGATATTTAGTATAAAATTAATGTGTTAGTTTTCTGTTTTATAATTTTACTTTCAAAGAATTACATCAGTATACAGTATACCCTTCTCTATTTTAATTGAAGAAACTATCAGCTTATCATCACAGGTAAGTGGTTTTTAAAAACTATAAAATGTTCCCAATATTGTGTTATAAATATGATGATAATACTATATGCCATAAATATTCTATAATGATTCATTCATTAATGTATAAGCTAGAGTACTGTGAAGCAATTGGATTGATTACAGTAGGGTACCATAAAGCAATCATATTGCCTCTTCTTTATTATCAATGCATGAACCATTATCCCTGTAAATAAATATGAAATTGTTTTCACATTATCTTTTTATTGTTGATGTCCTTGTAATATGTATAACATCTACAGTGTTTTGTATCATATAAGACAATATTGACGTTGATACTGATAGACACAATCAGATGATATAAATTTACAGCACCAATAAATACAGTATGGTATTATAAATGTATTTTTTCTTTATGATTTTCTAGCTTACCTTATTATAAGAATACAGTATATAACACATATAACATACAAAATATGTGTTAATTGACTGTACGTTATCAGTAAGGCTTCCAGTCAACAGAAGGCTATTAGTAGTTAAGTTTTTGGAGAGTCAAAAGTTATACATGGATTTTTGACTGTGTTGGGTTGGCATCTCTAACCCTAATGTTGCTCAGGAGTCAACTGTACATTTATGATTGTTATGTCCTCTTGATGAGTCAACTCTTTTATCATTTTAAAATATCCTTTTTTATTTCTGGTAATATTCCCTATTCTAAAATATAACTTTTAAAATATTAATATAACAATTCCAGAATTCTTTTCATTAGTGTTTGCATGGTGTATCTTTCCCCATTCTTTTAATTCTAACTTACTTATATCTTTTTATTTAAAATTTATTCCTTATAGACATTATATATTTGTTTCACACTTTTATCCAATCTGATAATCTGTACTTTTTAAATTTCTTTTTTTTTTAAAGTAATCTCTACACCCAACATGGGGCTCAAACTCATGACCCTGAGATCAAGGGTTGGATACTTTACTGAGCCAGCCAGGTGCCCCAAATATCTGTATCTTTTAATTAGTTATTTATACCATTTATATCAAATATACCTAATAGAGTTGAGCTTAACATCTATCATTTACTATAGCTTTCCAGTTATCTCATCTGTTCTTTCCTCCTTTTTTCTTATTTTCCTATCTTCTAGATTGCATAATTTTGTGATTTTACTTTATTTCCAGGATTGGCCTATTGGGTGTATCTTAGTTTTTAATTATTATTATTACTTTTAGGAGTTGCTCTGCAGTTTGCAATATACATCTTTAGCTTATCTCAGTCTACTTTCAAATAGTATGCCACTGCATGTACATTGTAAAACCTTGCAACAGTTAACTCCTATTTCCCCAGACAACTGTACCATCCATTTTACTTCTACATAAGTTTTAAACTCTACATACATTGTTATTAATTTCTCTTAAAAATCAATCATATAGGGGCGCCTGGGTGGCTCAGTTGTTAAGCATCTGCCTTCAGGTCAGGTCATGATCCCAGGGTTCTGGGATCAAGCCCCACATCGGGTTCCCTGCTCTGTGGGAAGCCTGCTTCTCCCTCTCCCACTCCCCCTGCTTGTGTTCCCTCTCTCGCTGTTTCTCTCTCTGTCAAATAAATAAATAAATAAAATCTTTAAAAAAATCAATCATATAAAGAGATTTAGATGAATATATATACTTATCCACACATTGCTCATTTCCAGTACACTTAATGCTTTTCCATAAATCCAAATTTCCATCTAATAAAGGATATATCTTTTCCTCTACTTTCTGAAGAAAATTTCAACATTTCTGGCAGTTTAGGTCAGCTAGGGATAAATTTGTCTTAGCTTTTTTTTTTCTTTTTGTCTGAAAAGGTCTCTATTTTTCCTCCATTCTGAAAGATATTTTTGCTGAATAAAGAATTATAGATTGATTTTTTTTGTCTTTCAGAAATCTGAAGTTTTTTTTTTCATTTTCTTCTTGTATAGTTTCTAAGGAGAAATCTGGTATAATTCTTTATTGCTTCACAGATCATGTGTCTTTCTTTTCTTGGCAACTGTTAAGATTTTTCTCTTTATCATTGGTTTTCAGCAATTTTACTAAAATATGGCTTGGTGTGGCTATGACTGTTTATGCTGCTCGGTTTTCATTGAACTCCTTGAACTTGTGGATTTATAGTTTTTATTCAATTTGGCAATATTGTGGCCATTATTTCTTCAAATCTCTCCCCTAATCCCTAATATAGGATAAATTCATCCTGAAGAATAATATTAAGTCCTCCTGAGGACTCTATCTAAGGCCTTAAATGTTTAAAAGTTTTTCTAGGGCTGCCTGGGTGGCTCAGTCTGTTGAATGTCCAACTCTTGGTTTCAGCTTGGGTTGTGGTCTTAGGGTCGTGAGATCGAGCCCAGCTTTGGGGTCTGCTTAAGATTCTCTCCCTCTCCCTCTGCCCCTCCCTCCTCATGCTCTCTCTCCCTCTCTCTCAAATAAAATAAATAAAATCTTTAAAAAAAATAGAAGTTTTTCTATCCTGGCTTCTGGAAACAGGCACTATTTCCAACCATATGGATATCCTGGGAATCGTTTTACCTACCCTTTTTGAATGATTCTTTTCCCCAATTTGTTTCTTCTCAAAAATGTGCAAATCAATATTCATTCACAAATCAAAAGGACTCCTCGGTAGATATTGAGTTCTGTACATATGCATCTTTTTCCTTTCTGGTTCTCTGTCTTGCAAATGTTAGCTGTCTTTGTCTCCCTTAGTTCTGACATTAGCCTCCTCAACTCAGCAATATTGCTGAGGTCTGGGGTACCCATTCTCGGTCTTATGGTCTAGAAGCCTTCTCAAAGCAGTACGCTGGAGCAAGTATATGGCTCAACTTATTCACTTCTCTTGTTTTAGTGATCACTTTTTTTCTTTTTTTAAAATTTTATTTATTTGAGAGAGAGATAGAGCATGAGTGGGGGAAGGGTGGAGAGAGGTAGAGGGAGAGGGAGAAGCAGAGCCAGAAGCAGGGCTTTATCTCAGGATCCTGAGATCATATCTGAGTCAAAGTCAGACACTTAACTGACTAATCCACCCAGGTACCCCTATCTTCTTTTTCCCCCCAAGATTTTATTTATTTACTTATTTGAGAGAGAGTGTGTGTGTACCCATGCACAAGCAGGGAGAGGAGCAAAGGGAGAGGGAGAGAGTGAATCTCAAGCAGACTCATGCTAAACATGGAGCCCAACAGTCCCACAACCCTGAAATCATGACCTGAGCCAAAATCAAGAGTTGGATGCTTAACCAACTGAGCCACCCAGGCACCCCAGTGATTACTATCTTATAATGTCTATTGTCCAATGTCTGAAAACCATTGTTTCATACTTTTTGCCAGGTTTTCTAGTTTTTTATGAGAGGAGGACAAATCCAGTCCCTATTACTCAATCATGGCTAGAACAGAAGTTTTACCTGGAGAGTTTTTCAAAATATAGAGCCAAATTCATCTCTCTCTCAGAAACTCAGACTTAGTAGGTTTAGTGTGGAATCCTGGAATCTTTACTTATTAAAAAGTACTCAGGTGATTTTGATATACACACAGTGTTGGAAACTATATCTTGATACCTTAGGCAAAGGCTTGTTCAGACATTCTTCTAATTAGAAGGAAGGTCAGACCTTTTCATTTTTAAAACTTTTCCTGGTTTTGAATATGATGGGGTAGTTACAGCCAATCAATGATCCAATTTAAAACAATTAAGTGAGTAGCTACAATATAAGACATCTATTTGGAGACATCAACGAACAGCTGAGGCAACCAGGACTTAAGAGGACACAATATTAAAGAATGGGAAACTATACCCAGAGGTGACGTGATATTCTCCAGCACCTTTGTCCCTCAGGAAAACTCTGGGCATAAGACCAGTCTGAGTTTTGGAACAGAAGCAAGAAAGTGGTCCTAAGAGGCAAAAATGCCAGCAGGGATTTTGGCAGTTAACCAAGGTTGGAGAGAAAAAACATAAAGACCAGAAGGGCCAGATTCTCAGTGAGAAGGGAGAGGTGAATGAGCCCAGAACTCTGCTAGTTTCCCACAGGTCACTTGCCAAATTCCGAAGATGAATGGGAAAGAAAGCTAAGGTACAAAGAAGAAAACCTCTGAAAAGCAGAGTGGAGTTTTTTTGCAGTCTCATGGTTCTGAGGAAATGAAGATTAGACTTCAGTATCCATGGGGGGTCAAGGGCCCCAGGGAACACACAAGATTCTCAGTTGGAACACCTGGAGAGCTGAGCTATAGGAACAGCAGCAAAAAAGAGGTGGATTAAACCTTGCCAAAACCCAACCTCAAGTTAGTTCAGTTTCTGATTAAGGTATTCAGCTCTCATTTTAACTACTTTATAGAGGACAGATCCTCTAAATGAAGATAATTTTATCCAGAGTTTCTGTAATTTTTCATACCTAATGTGACATTCTGTTAAAAGTTACCAGGCAGGCCAAGAGCCAGTAAAAACAAAATGACCAAAAAAACAATGGAAAGAATATACAATAGAAATAGACCCACAGAAGATCTAGCTATTATAATGATCAGAAAGATTTAAAATTGCTAGGATTGATATATCAAGAAAGTATAGGCAAAGGTAGAGAAAATAAAAAGAGAATTTCTCCAAATGCTTTGGATTTTATTTTTTTAAAAAACCATAGGAAAATTCTAGAACTTAAAAATAAAATGACCAATATTAAGAGCTCAACAAACAGGGGTGCCTGGGTGGCTCTGTTGGTTAAGCATCTGCCTTCGGCTCAGGTCATGATCCCAGGGTCCTGGGATTGAGCCCCACATCGGGCTCCCTGCTCGGCGGGGGTCCTGCTTCTCCCTCTCCCACTCCCTCTGCTCGTGTTCCCTCTCTCACTCTGTCTCTCTGTCAAATAAATAAATAAATATTTTTTTTTTAAAAGAACTCAACAAACAGATTGAAGAGAAGATTTAGATAGATAGGTGCAAAATATACAGACTCATGCACAAAGAAGCAAAAAAGATGACAGGAAATGCAGATGGTAAAGAGTGAAAAATTCTGACATATGTATAACTGAAGTCCTAAAAGGAAAAGAGAGATAGAGATAAGAAGAGATAGTGACCAAGAGTTTTCTAAAACAGATAAAAGTTATCAAGCTACAGATTCAAGGAACTCCTTGAGAGGCACTCATCCCACCTCAGAACCCAAGTGGAATAAGTACAAAGAAAACCACATCTAGACATATCACAGGAAAACTGTTGAAAACTAAAGAAAAAAAAATACTAAGAGGAGCTAGGGGAAAAAATACATCATTTTTCAAGAGTGACAAAGGAATGATGGAAACTAGGGGTCATCTTTTTTTTTTTAAGATTTTATTTATTTATTTATTCGAGAGAAAGAGAGAGCAAGCACAAGCAGGGGGAGGGACAGAGGGAGAGGGAAAAGCAGACTCTCCACTGAGCAGGGAGCCCCATGCGACATCTTTAAAATGCTGAGGGAAAAAAAAGTTACTAAACTAGAATTTCTATACCCAGCAAAAACATTAAGGACAAAAATGAAGTTTTTATGCAAACAGAAATGGAGAGAATTTGTCACCAGTTGACCTGCACTTGATAGAGGAATTATTCAAACAGAAGGAAAAAATTCCAGTCAGAAGCACATAAATGCATTATTGGAACAAGGTGTACCTTAAAGGATAAATATGTAGGTAAATATAATGAGTATTGACTGTACAGAAAAATGATTATAAATCTTGTATGGCTTAAAATATATGCACAATTAAAATCCATGACAAAAATAAACACAAAAGGGGAAGGGGTAAGTGCGAGCATTGTATTTTAAGGTTTTGGCATTCTTGGGGAAGTGGTAAAAGTAATCATTTATATTAGAGTGTAATAAGTCAAAGAGTCATGTTGTAATCTCTGACTTCTAAAAGAATGTGTAATTAATAAGCTAATAGAGGAGGTTAATGGCATAATGAAAATATTTTAATTCAAAAGAAGACAACAAAGAACAGAATAAGGGATATGAATAAGTGGGCAAAAAGAAATAAATAGTAAGATGGCATGTATAAATCCAAATACAGCAGTAATTATACTAAATATAAATGGACTAAAACTTTTCCTGTTGAAACGAGGATACAATAGCCTTCCTATTTTCGGCTTAGCTGAACTCTGTATAAAGTGTAGTTAACAAATACAACTGAAAAGGCAGGGCTTCCTAGAGCAAAATGTGGAAGGGATAAGTCCTCCAGAGCTGAATTCTGACTAAAATTTGAACCAAGAAAAGCTGTCCTTTCAGTGCTAGGGATTGTCTTTTAACATGCAAAAGATGAGGGCTTTGATCTTTGTGGCAAACCTTTTATTCTGAGAAGACCTCTTGAATGTGCCATTAAATTATGCAAATGTAAAGCAAAGACTCTCTATGGAAGTTGTTTGAAAAGTTAAACTGTGCTTTGTTGTTGTAAATTGTTTTATTTATTTACTTATTTATTTTTAAAGATTTTATTTATTTGACAGAGAGAGACACAGCAAGAGAGAGAACACAAGCAGGGGGAGTGGGAGAGGGAGAAGCAGGCTTCCCGCCAAGCAGGGAGCCCGATATGGGGTTCGATCCCAGGACCCTGGGATCATGACCTGAGCTGAAGGCAGAGGCTTAACAACTGAGCCACCCAGGCACACCAGTTGTAAATTGTTTTAAATTCTTGCTACTATGTGCTTAAACTCTAGCTTGTTCTTTTCACAGGAATGGCTATGGTTAGTTTTCTTCCAAATTATCAAAAAGCAAACACAACTCATCTCTGTATTATTTTTCTTGTGAAGACCACATACTAGTCTCACACGAAGAACTCATTTTCTATTAATATGACTTCATCTGTCCTTTTTGGGAAATAAAACCTTATTTTATTCTTCTAAGAGAATCCCCATGCTCCCACTACATTTTTTTTTCTTCTGGATGATTTCCATTACAAAGAGCTCCCATTTTACCTGAGACTTCATCTGTCTGATTCATCTAGGATGGAAAATACCCTTTCTAACAGACTATTTTGTATTCCCAAATTTCTCTCATGTGGGGATGTGGCTTGGAAGTAAGTGATGAAGAGTGATTCAGTAAATATCACCACACCACACTTATGTTATCAGCGTCAGTACTAGATTATAGAGTTGGCTGGACTATCATCTGAAGATATAAATTCCTATGTTATTACTGAATGATCTAGACGGCCTCTGGTATAGAACAATAAGGCTAAGGATTAGAACGGATAAAAGCTAAAGAGATAAATGAGGCAGGGCTGGTGTTGGGGATAAAAATTCCATCTTTTTCCTAGTGGCTGAAGAAATGTTCACTCACTAGGAACTTTTTTTTTTTTTGAGTCTGTACGGCTTGTACAATACTATGCCACTGGAGATACAGACACATTCCGAAAGAGCATATGTCTGGGAATATATTCATAAAATGTATACAAGAGCAACATATCAAGTGCCAAAGGAATAGGGCAAATGGTCAATACTACAAAAGTTCAGGAAGAAAATACAAATCAAAGCTAAGGCAGTGAGTGAAGTGGTGGTCTTTAAAAGGTAAAGCTGAGATAAAATTAGGAGGTGCTAGGGAGGACAGTCTACATGGGGGCAGGGCACAAAGCAGTTAAAGGTCCAGTAGCAGGAAAACACTTTCACTAAAAATTATTAAGCATTTAATACATATATTCGTTTGTCACTTACTGCAGGAAAAAAAAAAGTATGACTCAATCTCTGCCTCAAGGAGATTAAACTAGACGAGAGACAAGACAAAGAGACATACATGTCGCCAGTAGAAAACAGGCCATGAGAGGTGCCAGTTCATGGTTCAGCAATCAATTCGGAAAAAAGCAATTCTGCATAGGGCATGGGTAGAAGGCAGTGGAACAAAAGAGATCAAGGCTTCAAACTCAGGTGTGTGCCACACAAGAGCTGTGTGACCTTGTGCAAGTCACAGGACCCAAATCTTTTCTGTTTCCTATACAAATGGCTTGGTAAGGTCCAACAAGACTCTCTGTTGTGGGGAGGATGAAGTCATTGTGGTGAAAGGGCTTGCTATGGGTGTCTAAGTTTCCACCCTTTCTCCCCTCCTCACTGCACCTCTTTTTCCTACAATAGAATGAGATATGTGGGGTGCTAGTGAGAGCAAAAAGGTAATAAAGGGAGGCAACTTCCTCCCGCCCTTTGTCCCCTCCCCACTCCCCCAGCTCTCAACCTCGGGTTCGGGAGAGTCACTGTGGAAGTGGGGTGAGGGCACAGAAGTCGGGAGGGAGGATCTGCTAACTGTAAACAGGCATCATCAGGAGTTCAGATCGTCTGGCCACCGGATTTCCGTGCCATACTGAAGCCACCCCACCCATGCGCCTGTCCTCAGCTTCCCCAGCTGTGTAATGGGGATACACCATCTCCTCCTCCCGCTATCCGCCTGACCTAACAGCGTGAGAAAGAGAAGGAACCCCCAGTTGTTGGCCTCCAGGCCCATCAGGTCCTCCTCCCACTTTGGCTTTGGCCTTTTGTACCGGCCCCACGTGACCTGCCCGGCCGGCTCTTCTCTCCTGTCCCGCCCCGCCCTCCGGCCTTTCCCGGCTCTCGACACAGCTCTTCCCGCTCCTCGCCGGCCCCCCTTCGACCCTCCCCTTCTCCCTCCCCCTCGCCTCCCTCCCAGGCTGTTCCCGCTCCCTCCCCCAGGCAGCCGTTCCCTCGCGACGCTTCCCCTCCCCCCGCGGCTGTTCCGCCGCCTCGCCTCCCCTCCCCCCGGCCGGAGCTCACTGTCTCCAAGATGGCGGCCGTGTCAGTTTGGGGCATCTCCGCGGTCCGGCCCGGGGCCCCGGGATCCCGGCTCTCTTCCCCCCCGGTAAGTAGCCGAGGAGCCACCGGCGACCGCCCCTGGCCGTCGAGCCCGAGGCTGAGCCGCTCCAGGGCCCGTTCCGCCGCCTCGCGGGGTCGGCGGGCCGCTGCAGGCCCCGCCGCGGCCTGCGCCGCCTCCCGCTGCTCTGCGCCAGGCCTCGGGCTGGGGCGCCGAGGCGATCCGAGCTGACCAGATCGGATCCACGTGTTA